>NC_056751.1:648232083-648374583 GCF_019279795.1 Protopterus annectens | reverse complement strand
ACGTTGACCTTCTTGTTATCATAAGCAGTTTCTAGATGTAAAAAAAAAAATGTACTGGATCATTGGTATCAAAACAGGCAGTGTTTTTAGCACTGATGCTGTAAAATCTGAAGGCTGTGGTTTCTGCTCAAGCCCCAGGTGCTTGGGTTAATTTTCCATTAATGATCCTGTGGTGCAGCATAAGAGAGGTGTTGCCCTTCTCCTGAGAGTGGCAGCCGCCGGACGAGATGTCAAACTAACACCCCATCTACTTAAGTTACTGGTAGCTCAGGTGTATGTAAATGATCCATGGCACTTAATGAAAACAGTAGGCGGTCTTTATTAAATCCATATTTTCATAAATTATTTGCATAACATTCAAAACAGATACTGACCTATTTAAAGCAGTCATTGTACATTATACAAGAATATAATGTTTACCCTAATTCACAGCAAAAATTTAACTTCTTGCAAAGTCTTTGTCACATCCCCTGTCTTGTTGTACAATGCCTCACAGCATTTTAAAATCTGTAGAAAGCAAACACAAACAAGAACATGTTTTGTCTGTTACTTCTACACATAGTAAATTGCCTTTGCCATAATACCCCATACATTGTCATATTTAGGGTTATGTCATGTTAGTTTATTCCAATATCCTGTATTCTTTTTTTCCAAAACTTCTTGACTGTTTTACATCTTATGTAAACACATCCTGGTGTCTCTCCTTGAATACTATGCATCCTCATTCCTCACAATATTTTGTACTTCATTAGCCCTTACACTGGTAGCCTGGCTACCATAACCATTCATAAGAGGTCATTACACTTATTTATACTGAAATCTGATCCTTCATCTCATTGTACTGTCATTGATTCATAGGATAAGCTAAGCTTACGTATTTATTAAGTAAACCTTTTCCATTATGTTTTATACCACTATTTCCTGCATGTTTTTAAGTTTTTCCAGTCTCTTTTTTTGATTCCTTCTTGTCAACATATTGTGCTCCATTAATTTGCCTCTTTCTTTTAATCTCCTCTTTTTGTTCTCCTTTTTTCTGTAAATAATTTCCATACCTGGTACTCACAAGTTGCCCTACAACTGATTGTGCCCCATTTTTAATCTTCTGCAATAGCCAAGATAAGTGTAAGGAGTTTACAGTAGTAGGATTTATTAAACCTAAGCACCCTCTTCTTTATTTTATAAAATCCCTCTTTTAATTCAGTTTAAACAAGTGCCACATACGACATAAAACTTGTAGATCAGAGTGTAAAGTACGTTTGCTATATCTTTAAGAAGCATGCAAGGAGCATGCAAGGCTGTACTTGCACGTATAAATTCCAGACACGTGCAATCCGTAGTGCCATTTTTAGAAGCAGCCAGAGAATGAGCATGCATGATCGCAGATGTAAGTTTGTATACAAGTAACTTAAGTTTTAGTCAGTAAGCCTCTACAGTGATGTGTTTATATGTAATAAAGCTGCTTGAAATGAATTCACGAAGATTCATTTGTTCGTGTCCTAACACAAAAGTGACATGGTGTCAACCGGCATGGAAGAGAGAAGAACATTTGGAGCCTTGAGATGTAAAGACGACAGCGAAGGTAAAACCGAGAGAAAAGAGCACAAACATAACCAGAAGGAATCAAAGGTAAAGAGAAATAACACTATTTATATGATGCAAAAGATGGAAAAAAGGCATTACAAGATTGCAAACCACATTATCAGGCAAGCGGAAAGTACGAAAAGATTTAATTTAAAGAAAATGTTTAAGACAAAAGTCTTTGATGAAACGATTGACAGCAAAGCAAAACAAGTATGTTTAAAGCAAACAGTGTGTGTGTAAGGCAAAGTCAGGCATGTTTAGAGTAAAACGAGCACAAGAAAAGTACGTTGGGTGTGAAAAGGGCTTAAACAGGCAAAACGAATGTAATAAAAGAAAAGGGCACATTAAGCAAATAAGACAATGTGACTGCTTATATTTTGGGTAAAGTGCTGTTTTTGGGCATAACTATGATGTCGTATTGTATCAAGGGCGTAACTAAAGTTATTCAAAGTATCTCAAGAGTGTGTGAAAGTACTTATAGTGTGTGCTTATTACTGTGCATGTATTTCAAAGAGTTCATTGTGTGCAAAGTGCAACTATTTTGTGCAATCTAGTCAAAGCAAATCTATTTGAAAAGTTCTTGTGCTGGGTTTGTCTATTCGCAACGTCCCATCATTACATTAACTTTTTAGACAGGTAAAACGTAAGTTCCCTATGTTCACATCTAACTCCTCTAGTGCACACTGCAGTGTTTAGGATAAACCATTTTTTTTTTCATCTTACCTTTAAGCATCCCTGTGACTAGCACTTGCTTTAAAACCTGCTGGAAAGCACTAGGAAGTCTTAAACAGATACAAGCACTCAACTCTCCTTGTTAATAAGGAGAAATTATTCGTACTGACTAAACAGCCTATAATGGCAAAGTACCTTGCTATGGTAAGGGAAAGCAGCTCTTGTACTTTACAAAAAAAAAAGCACCAAATCAGGCATGTCCAAGGGTCAGCTTCCAGTGATTCCCGGGTGCTCCAGTTTCCTCCCACATTACAAAGACATGCATCTGGAGCATTTCTTCCCGGACATCTGCTGAAAATTGGCTCATTCCAAGTTGGACTTTCCCGGTTAACCAATGTAAAAAAAAAATCGTCCTGTCCACCTGGTGAATTTGGGCATACTGGGGCAATGCAGCAATTGCCTCATGTACACAGACAACCCCCTCTCCTCCTACCACCCAACACTACAACCTGCGAGAGATGCACTTACATAGCCAAACTGGAAGCAATGCTCTCTCCACCCAAGATTATGCTAGACAGTCAAGAGGAGAAGGTTAACACCTGCACTACACCTCAAGCAACACATAGCCCTTCTAAACCCACACCACCAGCATCCACACATAGCAACACTATATCCACATATGTGGAGGCCCTTAACATTAACCTGCCCAAGCAATAAGGACCTCCAAAGCTGAAATGCAAACAAACACCAATCACAACCAAAGTGTCACATAGCTCACAACACCAGTGTGCCACCCAACAACAGCCCCTAAGGCAAAACAGTGTACCCAACATTTCAGTCATAGGTGACTCTATAGTCAGACACACTGATGCCCCACTCACCAGGCTGAACAAGGAGAAAATAACAGTCAGCTGCCTGTTGGGTGCCAGGATCCACCACATAACGCATGCACTCAAGTCACTCCACAACAAGTACAAATATGATTTGTCATTGTCCATGTTGGAGGGAATGACTTGAGATTTATCTCCCTGGACTACATGAAAAGAGACATGGAAGAGCTCTCGGATCATGTGGCCCAGGCAGGTATGACCCTAGCTCTGAGTAGCATCCTGCCTTTGCCCAGAATACCACACTGTAAGGACAAAATGATTGACTTCAGCAATTGGCTAAGCTTCTGGTGTCATTCAAAGGAGCTCCTGTATCTGTCTGCTTGGGACGACATGATCGACAGACCACAATGCTTTGCCAGAGGTAGTCTGCACTTGTCACCACTGGGATTCATGTTACTGGCTAAAGCTCTTGCCACCCCTATAGTGCCTTTTTTAGGCAAAGTTCAAAGGACAAAACCACCACCATAATAGGTACAAGCATGCACAATCTGAAGGTAATGCTACTCAGTGCTAGAAGTCTAAACCTCAAAATGCACTCTTTCGAGGCACTCCTAAAAATGGAGACCATCAGTATCTGTGCAGTAACTGAGACCTGGTTCAAGGCTCCAGGGAACACCCCTGTAATACCAGGCTACAACTCTTACCACACTTTCCGGCCACCAAACCAGGACCGAAACACTAAAGGTGGAGGAGTGTCCATATTCACCAAGGATATTCATAACACCAGGCTAGTTGCCCATTACAATGCATTTAAAATTCTCCAGAGGAGCAGCTAACACTAGGTAAGACTGCAATCCAAATTGTAGCTTGCTACAGATCCCCACCATACCCCAAGATTCTCACTACACCTTTCTAAACATACTGGAAAATGTTAAAATACAACCAAACACCTTAATACTGGGTAATTTCAACTACCATGCCATTAACTGGGAAAACTACTTGTGTACCAACACCTTTGCCCAACGATTCTTGGAATTCATAAATTCCAATGCCCTGGATCAACTCGTCCTTAGTCCCACCAGGGGGTCCAATATCCTTGACCTGGTCAATACCAACATGGGAAGTCAATGCTCAACACCTATGGTCACTCCCTCATTGTTCAGGTCTGACCATAAGCTAATCACCCTTGACATCCACATCCCACCCCCAACCCCCAGTAAGGAAATCTCCATAAAAAACTTCTCCAAAGCCAACTTTATCCTACTCAAGTCAGAAGTGGCAAACTTCATGACACCCATGCAGACGGGAACTGAAAGTTTGACTGCTGAATCCTACACTAAGGCACTGTATGATCACATCCACTCGTGCTTGAATCGTGCCATCCCCAATAGAACCAAGATGCTCTCCAATAAAAAAAGGAAGCCAATCTGGTGGTCCCTTGCCATAAACAAACTTTACAACAAAAGGAAGAAACTGTTGCAGAAAAGAGGAAAATCCCAGGATGCAAAAAGCTCCCTTACCAGCCTCAGTAAGAATCTGACATCCCTCAAAATTCTCCAAAGCTAGTTACGAAAATAAAATTGCCAAAGATTCTAAAGGCAACCACAAGGCATTCTATAGCTATGTCAAGAATCTAAATGACAATGCTCAGATCTGCTCTGAGCTACAACAGAATGGCCTTAAATATACTGATCCCAAGGATATTGCCAGTATCCTGGCAGATCGATTCAGTGCAAACTTCACCCCCCTCTCACCCCCTAAAGGGCCCATCTCAATACTGAAAAATTGCCAAATTCTAGTAATAACGGCCACACAGGTAAAAAAATGCACTCTCCAAAGCTAAGAATACAGCATCCATGAGACCAGATGACATCCCAAGCTGTGTACTCCATGAACTACAAAATGAACTGGCACCACCTCACTTAAGTGTCATGTTTAATCATAGCCTCACCTCAGGCTTCATGAGTGCCGAACAGCTACAGTTATCCCACTCCACAAGGGGGGAATCCCAGGAACTACCACCACATCAGTCTGGTGAGCCTGATCTGCAAGGCTATGGAATGTATTATCATGGAACTTATAAGCAAAGACATTGGCAACATTCAAACACTGGACCCCATGCAGTTTGGGGTTGTGATGGGCCGATCTTGTCTCCTGAACCTGATTGACTTCTTCAAATCAGTCTCCAAAGCCATCCACACAGCCTATCTGGATCTCGCCAAGGCCTTCGAAATCATCCCCCACTTTGGAATCACTTACTAAACTGGGCATTAGTACCTATGTCACTCAATGGGTTGCCAACTGGCTTACTGACAGAACCCACACTGTAAAAATAGCCGACTCCAAATCCAGCTCCAGACAAGTGACAAGTGGAGAACCTCAGGGTTCAGTCCTGGGGCCGCTCTTGTTTGGCATCTACTTCTCTGAAGTACAGGCCAACATTAAGGGACTCTGGCTAACAAAGTTCGCAGATGACTGCAAACTGGGAACCATTGTTGAATCCCTAAATGATATGGATATTCTGCAAAAGGGCCTTACAGAAACAGATTCTTTGTGCCAGAACCATTGGCTCAAGCTCAATGCCAAGAAATGTATAGTTATCCCCTTTGGGAAAAAACATGTACCCGTGACTTACCACATAGGTGGCAGTACACTAAACACCAAAAGTGTGAGGAGAGACTTAGGGACACAGGTGGACACTGGTCTCACCTTCGATAACCACATCGCCACAACAGTCAGGAAATCCTTCTATATGGCACACCTCATCACTAAGGGCTTTTCATCCAGAAAAAAGGAGGTCATTATCCCACTGTACTCATCCCTCATTAGAACCATTATAGAATACAACGCCCCATTTGGTATGTACCTCTCAAGACATCTGCAACAACTGGAAAGGCCGCAGAAATACCTCACTAAAAGAATCACAGGCCTAAAGCAGATGCCCTATGCTGACAGTCTAAAAAAAACTCCACCTATACTCTGTCACATATCGTCTACTGAGAGGCGATCTCTGCTTAACATACAAGGCCATGTCAAACCCAGAGCTGTTGGACATGCTACACTAAATCCCAATCCCTCAGAGAGACGTGCTCCAGGGATCTAAACCTTTTCATCACAATGAACAAAACATACTGGAGGAATAGGTTCCTGACCCAGATACTCCCCAGGCTCTGGAATAGACTGCCTATGCATGTCAAGCAGATTGCCTCTTTGGCCTTCTTCAGAAGGAACCTTGATTGGAAGGGAGATAGGAAATTCACCCCGGGGATCACGTCAGTCGCCCTGCTAGACCGGGGTCCTGAAAAGTAAATACTGTGGGAAGAAATTGCCAAGAAATTGTTATGCCTAGGCTTGTATAGGCCCTAGGGTGAATAGCCTAGTACCAGCCTATGAACATAGTGCTTCTTGTACTGTAAAGAGTTGACTAGCAGGTAATTTTGGGGACATTTCAGTGTGCTGTATGCAGTTATTCGCAAAGTGCAATTACTTTGAAAAGTTATTGAGTTTTGGGCAACTGATGTTCGATTTATTCATATTGTGCAATTGCCCGACATGTTTTTACACTGAGGTGTTTTCTTACGAAAGACATTACAAGAGTATTGCAGTGCTTGTGAATTGTTCAGTTGCATCGTAAAGTTCTCAAATGTTTCTTAAAGTGATGACTTTAGCAAGCGATGGTGCATGACTGTAGCATTCCTGCCTTCATTGATAAAATTCTGAAAGTATAGCAAGAGATGGTATATTACTTCAGCATTTCTGCCTTTACCAATAAGATTCTGAAAATATCAAAAAGCCCAACAAGTTTGTTTCGCAAAGTTCAGTAAAATATCGAAAAGCCGGACAAGTTTATTTTGCAAAGTTCAGTAAAGTATCAAAAACTCCAAGAAGTTATGTCACAGAGTCCAGTCATTCAAAAGTACTTCTGGTTCGTTCATTCACGTAATTCCAATAAGTCCAATGCAAGTACAAGTTCAGAGCATGAAGGCATTGGACAAGTACTGTTTATAGCAGACACTTGCTCATATATGTATGTATATATTCATGCTGTTTTGCAAGACCCTTTGCTGATCTGTGCTAATATGGCAGACTGATTTTGAAAACCCCTACCACTTGTGTGATCAGAATATTGCAGAGAACTGGAGAATATTTGGGCAAGAGTATAATATTTTCATACAAGCAGCTTGTGCAGATAGAGATGCATGCACCAGGGCATTCATTTTGCTAAACCTAGCAGGGTCAGAGGCCATAAAAAGAGTGTTCATTTGTATATGCATCAGAAATGTATGAAGGAGAAAGCGCAGACCACCATGTTGTTCTACAAGCTGAATCAAGGGAAGACCCTGAGTGTTTGAAGTGTAAGTTCAGAGAAATGTGCAACCCCCAGATGAATATTACATTAGAGAGGCATTTGTTTTACACAAGAGATCAGAAATCAGGGGAAACATTTGCAGCTTATGTAAGTGACTTGAGAAATAGAGCTAAAATGTGTCAGTTTGGTGATCTAAAAGATGAGGTGGTAAAGGACGGGCTTGTATGTGGTATTAATAGTGCTGCAGTGAGAAGGATTTTACTTCATGACCGTAGTTTAACATTGAGCAAGGCAACAGAGATTTGTCAAATCCATGAGGTAACAGAAAAACATACAAGTATGCTTGCGAGTGAAAGTGCATGGTTTCAGTTGGTTCAAGAGCAAAGGTGGATAGTATTCAACACGTGGCAAACAAGAGCAGGCCTAACCGTGTGGCAGCCACAGGTTTTCCAAAGAAGGCACAACACTTTCCAGAAAGTCCTAAAAAGGGTGCAACCACCAGCTCTGCAACAAAAACATGAATCAGTAAAACCCAAATCTAACTTTAACTGTTGCAGTTGTGGTGCGAATCATGAGTTTAAAAGAGAGAAGTGCTTAGCATATGGTCAGCAATGTCACAAGTGTAAAAAATGGAGCCATTTCAAAGTTTTGTAAATCAAGTAAGCCTCACATAGTTTTAAAGAAAGGTTGTACAAAGAGAAAAGTTGATCAAGTAGAGTTGAAACAGTCAGCTTTCTGTGTGGATGGTGTATCATTGCTTGGTGAAAGAGTTGATGCAGTAAACTTATTAACAAGAAGTGAAGTGTTTTGTACTTTCCGGATCAATGGAAAATCCACAGAGGTCAAAGTAGACACTGGGTCAAAGTATAATGTTATATCAGCAGACACATTTGCAAGAGTGAGAACTAATGAACAACTCAATGTAACCAGCAGTATGAGACTTGCTGCTTATGGAGGTGAAGAAATTCACACCGAATTTGCAAATGAATGGGTCTTTGTACATGTCACTGTAGTAGTCCTGAATATCCTCAGTCCAGTGGTCTAGGTGAATGTGCAGTATAGAGTGCAAAGCAATTGCTTGAAAAGTCAAACCATGACAGTACCAATGTATTCTCAAATCTATTTAATCTCAGAAACCTACCCCATGATGATATTCTTGGCTCATCTGCTCAAAGACTGCTTTGCAGACAAACTAGAGCTACGTTACCTATTTCTTTAAATTTGTTGCAGCCTAAACCTAAGAACAATAAAACCATCAAGGCTCAATTGTTTAAGAAGCGTAATATCCAGAAATCTAGTTAGGACAGATCAAGCAGATTACTAGGTCCACTGAGGGGAATGAGCGACGGTACGAATTCGAACAACAAAAGGTTTTGATTGAATGGGACAGACTACAGGCATCTATGCCAAGCTGCTATCCTAATTGGTAAGCTGCAAGGGTGTGGAGTAGAGGAGGAAGCGCAGACATATTCTTGCTGTGCCAGAATCATCATCCTTGCAGAGAGCATGTATCTGTGATGCAAACTCTAAGTTAAAGAATGAGTCAGACCTTGTTTTTAGACCAGTATGTGTTCAAAAGTCTGATTCTGTTCCAGAAAGTGATTCGAACATTCCACAGGTCAAACATTTTGCCGAGACTGTCCCAGTTGCTGACTCTAATTCCCAATTTTATGTCACACAATATGGATGAGTTTCTAAGCCTAGTGTGAAATATGCTGCAACATAGACTTGATTGTATATACATGTGTATTTAGTATTGTATAATGCACGTCTATAGATTACCTGTGATTTCTGCATGCCAAATAATCTCATGACAAATTGCATTATCTATTTCTTAGAGGGAGGATGTAGATCAGAGTGTAAAGTGTGTGTGCTAATATCTTTAAGACGAATGCGAGGCTGTACGTGCATGTATAAATACCAGACATGTGCAATCCCTAGTGCTATGTTTTGTAGAAGCAGCCAGATATTGAGAATGCATGATCGCAGTTGTTAGTTTGTATACAAGTTACTTAAGTTACAATCAGTAAGCCTCTACAGTGATGTGTTTGTATGTAATAAAGCTGCTTGAACAGAACCCACGAAGATTCATTTATTCATGTCGTAACATGAAAGTGACAAAACTGAAGTTCAAATACTTTTCTTTTCAAATACTTTGGTAGCTTTTACACCCTTCAAGAATAATTTAACCTTCCTGTAAAGAAATGAAATGTAACAAATACAATTTTCCTTAGAAGATAAGATATGCATGCGTTTCCTGTATTTTTTGTCTTGTAAAGCCTGAAGTTCCCCTTCTCATTGTACTTCCCTAACTGCTGATTTCCTGAAATGTATACCAAAAACCTCAAGTGGTTTCACCAGCCATTATAAACGTATCCCCGCACCTTCTACTTTATTTACTACTACTCAGTGCTACTTTCAGTAATGACTTTATTAAATACTGTATTACTTGTTTTTTATTATAAATACGAAGTTATCAAAGTAATTCATTATCAAAGGAACCCTAACTTCTTCTAAATGTTGTACCTGAGCACCAATCTCCCCTTACTTCACTTTTCCTATAATCCTATTCAGTACTGGTGTAAATAACATTGTGCTTTAAAACATGCTTTATGCCCTTTTCACATTTGATCCTTTGCCTTACTTATCCATTAATTACTGGCCTTAACTAGGAGCAATCATAAACCCTTTTAATAAATTTTAATGTTTTGTGATCTGTCCAATATTCCTTCAACATATTCTATATGATTTCATGTGCTATATTATAGGCTTTATGAATAACACCATGACTTTTTGCTGCACTTCTCCCTAATATGTTAACATTATGATAAAGAAGTATTTAATCTGTCTGAAATTCCATCCCTTCACTCTGTATCCCCCAACTTCTATTACTCCCCTTAGTATTTTCATAAACCTGTATCGTTTAATGTGCGTCACAGCTTTGTAATCCACATTCTGTAAAGGCTAAGTACTCCTGTTCTCAAACATTGCCTTTTTTCAAAGTAACATTAGTAGTCTATACAAATAGTTTCCTCTTGTAATATTTTTATAAAACGCATACCCAGTGCCACCTTCTCCTAGTACAGTCTCTGACTTCTCCTTACATATTGCTTTTGTCGAATTCTTCTAACTGAATTTCTCTAATTCTTTTTTCAGTGTGTATTTATATTTTTACTCCGCATTTCATTCCTTCCTAGACGTCTCTTTGTACAACACATCTAAATCTCTTCTTCAGTATCTCATCCCTTGTTCTTATTCTAACTCCTTTGCCATTGTCCACATCCCATAGCATGTTTAAGGATGGAGAAATGATGGGGTCTGGTTGGAGAGATGATCAAATCAGCAAGCAAAGGAGAGTAATATTGATGGAATTGCATTCATCCTCAAGTCTTGGTGCATACCTTCATGAGGGGGACCTTGTTTGTTTTACAAAATATCACCAAGACAGTGATATATATACACTAATTTATATAGTATATATCATGGACAAAAGTAGGTTAAAAAAAGACAACTGGGTGCACAAGTCCTAGGATAAAAAAGTGCCCAATTCTAGATCTGTTGCCAGGATTGGAAAATATAACCGTGTAGAATCCTCATCACAATGAACTAGCCCTACAATTTGGTTAGGCCAGGCTCAAGTGGAGGATGGGCCCCCTGTTGTAGTAAGAAGTAGTAGTCCAGAAAAAACACAAAACCTGACAGGTGAAAAAGAGCCATAAAGATGATAGAGTGGACTACTGCAGATAAGAAATTTTATGTATTGCATTAGAAGATATGCAGATAAGTATAAAGGAAGAGTGCAAAATAAAGCAATTCATTGATGACCCCCCCAAAAAGAAAGTTTTACATAGAATTGGGATACAAAGCAAAAGGATTAGAAATACCCCCAAAAAAGTAGTAGTAGACACATTTTGGAGAAATATCTTACAAGACACCTGCAACAGCTGGAAAGACCACAGAAGTACCTCACCAAGAGGATTACTGGCCTCAAACATATGCCCTATGCAGCCCGACTGAAGAAACTCCAGCTGTACTCGATTGCATACTGCTTACTCAGAGGTGATCTCTGCCTGACATACAAGGCCATGTCCAACCCAGAATTGATGGACATGCTCCACCTAAAAAAAAAACAAATCCCCAAGAGCCCCATGCTCTAGGGATCTAAACCTCACCACAATGATAAATAGGACATGCTGGAGGGATAGATTCCTGTCCCAGAGACTCCCCATGCTTTGGAACAGGATTCCAGTCTACATTAGGCAGAGCCCCTCACTAACACTCTTCAAGAGAAACCTTGACGAGTGGATGGGAAACAGAATTTACCCCGGGGATCACTGCAGTGCCTCTGCTGGACAGAGGCACAGGGAACTAATCTAAGGGGGTGGCGAAAGCCAACACATTTTGGCTAGGCTTATAGATGCCCTTGGGCAGATAGGTTCATCTATGAAGACCTTGTGGAAACATAACAAACATGCTGAATGGATAGAAGTAAAAGAAACAGTAAGAAGTTCAAATGTACAAGATATGAAATAGGATGAAATAATGACAAGATAAATTGGAAGAAAATTAAGAAAAGCCTCTAAATGGAAAACTTTAGGCCCAGATGCAGTATCTAACTTCTGGCTAAAAGTATTAACATCTTTACGCAAAGATTTAGCACCAAGTAAGAACTACTTACATGCATACACCAAACTGAGACCATTCTGGTCAATAACCAGAAAAATGATACTCCTAGAGTGTGAACATGCAAACTATCCTAAAAATTATAAACCAGTAATTTGTCTTCCAGTGATGTATAAGCTATGTACTGGAATTGATGCTGACAGAGTTTATAGTCATTTAGAAGAAAACTCAAACATGGCAGTAGAACAAAAGGGTAACAAAAGAAAGTCATATGGAGCAAATGATCATTTGTTGTTAAATAATGGAGAATTGTAAAAAGGGAAGAATATGGCATGGATAGATTGCAAAAAAGCATTTGACAGCATCTCGCATTTGTGGATAAAGGAATGATTGCAGATGTGTAAGATACACCCTACATTGATCAACATTATAGAGACAATGAGACAGTGGCAAACCACTTTGCAGCTAAGCTGTGATAAAGGGCAAATTATTATACTAGGGATAAGAATTCAAAGGAGGTGTATTCCAGGGTGACTCTCTGTTAATGCTGCTCATTTGTCATGCCCTTAACCCATTAAGATGTCTGCTTAACGGAGTAGGTCATAGTTACAGTTTGGCTCCCAGACAGCAGCAAAGTGTAAAGACTTATCTCCTTTTGTGGATGATTTAAAACTGTATAGCTCATCAGATGAGGAGCTGAAACCGTAACTGAAAGTGGTCAAAACTTTCTTAGATGATACAAGAATCTCATGTGGCCTTGATTAGGGTTGCCAGTGTTCTTTGTGGCTAAATCTGGACTAAGGTCACACCCCTTGCATCACTCATAACTCCACCCATTTCCACCCCCTCTCCCATCCATGCTCAACCCATTTTGTGACATCATCGTGACATCAGCTGATGGGAATGCCCTCTTTCTGTTCAGGATGCCTGCTTTCAGCCGATTTCTCCCCAGTTGCCATAAACACTGTTCAAAACTCTCACTCTGCATACTGTCTTCTGCTTTACTTCTACAGTGATTACAGATATTTGGATTTAATTTAAAACATTTATTTCAAATTTTTGTAGCACAAACCACTGATGCACACTTGCTAAACAAAGCAATACAGTCTCACAATAAAAACAGACTTAGCATTAAAACTACTCTTCTACAATGATTTGGATTTTATTTTTTACATTTTGCAGCACAACGATGCACAAACACTGACAGACATCTGGTAAACAAAGCAATACTTTGACAGGTAATAATGTCCTCACGTCAGCATTTGTCATTCTGCAGTTTGCCAATGTGACCAAACAGATTGTCATGTATAAAAGTAAGCATCATCAATCCATCGACATATATGTTCTGTAAATGGATGGGAATGTGATCCTGTTTACAGCTGGCAATATTGCATTGAATAATATTAGCACAGGCTTGAATATGGAGTGTGAATTTCAAAGTTGTTTTATGAGCAGCTCCCTCTTGTACATTTCACATCTATTGATCATTTACTTCACATGGTTCTAAACATCTACTCTAGCTTATCTTGTAAGTCATTAATTGATAATGTAACTGTTCTTTTGCTGCTGTCAGTAGTTTCATCAACCACCCACACAAGACCCTCCTTCAAGATCATAATCAGCCTGATTGTATGCTGTGATGGCTTAATGCCCCCTGTCCATGAATCTCTTGATACTGCTGTTCTCAGTCACGTAGCATCATTGGATCCCTTATGAGACCTAGAATTAAAAGACACCAAAGAACCAAAAGACAAAAGATAAATGCCTGAAATACCAAAAATGGGGACATTTCCAACTGTAAGTAGTTTTTGCAGGTAGTAAACATCTCTGCACCTGCCATGTGGGGGGAGGTGCAAGGGCCTGCATACTCTCAAACTTATACATACCAAATCTGTCATTTTACAAGTGCAAGGAAGATGGAAATCTGTAAAAACAAATGCATCACTGTCATTGCACACTTAGAAATTAAGAAGCAAGATAGGCATGCTGCTGTGTGGCCACATAACACTGGGAATCAAAAAAGAGGTCTGCACAGTCTAGGGTATGCACAGGGTAGATTCAAAGTATGAAATAATACCAAAGTTATAAAAAACAATTAGTGTTTTCGCTATGCTGTGCATACCCTAGACTACTTGGACCTCTTTTCTGATGCTAAGAAATTACACCAACACTGATTTCCTAAATGACTGGTGTTCTTTTCCTCGACATCTTGTGATTAGGGCATTCAAGAAATTTGACCTTAGCCACCAGTTGATATAACAGCATCATTAGACCTCTCTTTCCTCTCATCTGCACTATTTCTTTACTTTTTATTTCAGTCTTAGTTGTCTGATGTTACTGAGCATGATACTATACTGCACGGACTAATTTGTACTACAATTATTGGATTACATTGCAAATGCAATAACTTTTCATGTACATAGAATGATAATACTCATTGCATATTTCTAACAGTAATTAATTGTCTCTTTCTAATTTCATTGCTCCATTGTTTATTAATCACTTAAATATCTACTGTTTGATATCCCAGAAAGTGGGCTAATCCAAACTAGACCCATTGTAGCTACACTACCTTTGCTGGCTTCTGAAATTACTGCCCGCAATCTTGCTGCCTTCCCATCATAAATATAAGTCTTTCTCTTTCCATGCTACAATATCCAAAGTCAAACTGCTGCCAGTTTGAAAAGTGCTCCTGCTCTCGCTCGCACTACCAAAAGGAATTGAATTGAGCTCAATTCCGATAGGCTGGTAGCCCTCATGTGATAAGTGAGCTCCTTCTGACAGGCTGGTAGCCCTCACATGATGATGTCAGCATCATGTCCAGTTTTGAATCAAATTCCTAACCGGGCAACTTGTCAAAAAAATGGACAGTCTGGTCAAAAACTGGATAGCTGGCAACCCTAGCCTTGATAAATGTGCAAAAGCAACATCTAAAGCAAGAAAAGCTGCAGCACTGAGACGGGAATGTCATGTATAGGAACCTGAGCAGGGGGCAGTGTACAAATATTTGAACTGATGAAGGATGGACAATAAAACATGAACAAATACAGACAAAACTCAGTACATTCTCAAAGACTAAAATTAATACTGAAAGCAGCCCAGACATCTTGGAGCAAAGTCCAAGCTGTAAACCAATCTGCTCTTCCTGTTTACAGTTTTGCAGTGACTGACTGACTCCAAAAGGTACAGGATCAACTGGACAGGAAAACCAGAAAAATGCTTCATGCTTAGCAAATGGTATAAGGTTGGTATACACTTATTTTTATATATATTCTTCATTCTGAAGGAGGTGTGGGCCTCCTTGAAATTAATTGATTACATGTATAGATTTGCAGTCGTAGGATTGCATACATATCTGCTCACCTCATCAGATCCAAACATAGTGAAAGTTTTCACACATGAAGAGAACAAATCTGATGACTTTGCTAATTAGCTTAGCAGAAACGTGTCTGTGTGATGTGGGGATGGAAACCAAACCAGAAGTAGACAAAAATCAGGCAGCAACTGAATGTGCCAAAAAACAAAAGAATAAGAGGAGGATTGGATGAGAGGTTAAGAAATGTGGAAAAGGCATAAATATAGTTGTAAGCGCAGAAAACTCTTGGCACAACCTCATGTCGATCAGAATCTGACTCAGAAATGGCTAAGGAGAGGAATTTTAACCAAAAGATGAAAAGTTAATATTAGCGGTCCAGGATAGCAGACTATATACATGTTGGCTTACAAAGCCCATTCAACATGGGGGAGAAACGGATAAATGTAGGTTCTACAAAACAGAACTGGAAACAGTCACACATCTTATTGCTGGGTGTGATACACTAATGGCAGAGGGCTTGTATACTGAAAGGCATAATAATGTGGCACGACTGTTGCATTTTGGGTTGTGCAAACATTACAATATTGAAGTAGCTGAGAAGCGTTGGAAAAATGATCCGCAAAGCATTGTAGAGAATGAAGTTTATATCACATGGGATCACCCATTACAACAGTTCAAAAAATAGATGCAAGGAAACAAGATATAGTAGTCCATGAATAGAAGACAAAAGTGGCATTGATCATTGTAATTGCTACACACAATGATTACAATAATATATAGAGAGAAACTCATAAAATACCATGATTTCCAGGCAGAAATGAAGGCAATGTGGAAGGATACCCAGACAGTTCCAGTAGTAGTAGGGGAAATGGGTCGCATAAAAAAGAATTTAGTCTTGGTTAGATAGGTATGCATAAGTCATTATACTGACATTCCTGGGACTGCTTCAGTGGCACATACTTCAGTTACCAGTAAGTCAACTGGTGATAGGCCTAAGCAACCATCTGTCATGGCTTCCTTCTGGAAAATGCCCCCAAGGAGAAGGATGCTAATGATCAGCAGTCCGTGGAGAGAATTAGATTAAAAATATGTGTACAGACACATGTACATTTACATGCACATCAGTGTAAGAAATCTGGACAAAGCCAGAAATAATGAGGAACAAAAAATAGGGACAAATTTCAAATATTGCCTGTATAGCCTTAGAAAGTTGCTATATTTTCCAAAGGATATGAAGTCGGAAACTCAAATGTATGTCATTGTTTAATATTATTGAGTGACTTCAGTGCTCACTGATTTGCCAGAAAGTACATACATTTTATGAGAACAGCCCAAAAATAAGTAAAAACCTGGACATTCTGTGAAAAGTTGAGAGGTATGGAATGGTGTAATATATTGTATTTAATTATAATCTTTGAATCTGGTGAAGCGTAGTGAATTACACCTGGTAACTGTAATATGTAGCAATACAAGAAAGTACAATACCATTGTGTATTTCCTTTTCTTCTGCATTTCGAATTAATTCTAGTAACATGGTTTATACTATATCTCTGCTGTGTATTTTCATTTGCCGTATTAATTCATTACATCCATGTTTGACTCATGACTTTCAGGGTATTTTTCATTAGAGTATTGTATAAAGCTTTTAATAGTCAGCAAACATTAAAAAGTTCTTATAGTGATTATGATTTACACCATCAGTATTTTTACATAACTTCCAAATCTGTGTACCTGGGTATTTTGTAGTGCATACAGTGTTGCAATTATTTTCCAAGGTGGGGGGAAGAAATGGTTAAGTGCCTTCCTGAAGTCAGTAACTCAGCAAGTTTTGGTAATCATCTGTAAGTGGTGCTAACTCTAGTCTCACGTTAGAGCGTAAAAGTGAGCAGTACCAGTCACAACCGAACAGTGGTGAGAAGCTGAAATGTCTCTAAAATATTAGATACATCTTTGTGCTATACTTTTTTAAACTCGAAGTGTTGCTTTTAAAGCAGCTATAAAACACTGACATCTATACTTTATTGTAACTGGTAATATGTGGACCAGATAAATCTCCTTGCTTTACTGAGAATTGTGATTTTTTTCCACCGACTGTTATTTGGCTGATTTTGACATGGATATTAAGGTTTATGACTTGAGCTTTTCTTCACTCTGCTGTCAATGTGAATTTCTTGAAAAACATAACATAGTTATGGTCAGAAACTTGAGCATAATCCTGTATGTTAGGATCAGTGTGCTGTGTAGGTGGCTTTTTATAAAAATTGAAGCCATTTGTGCTAGTTTTAAGTTCAGTTTGACTCTGTGTTGAACTCGTACCTCTCAACCTCACAGCACAAAAAATGTGGACAAAGCCAGAAAAAAATAGGGTTATTTCAAATATTGCTCCTATAAACTTAGAAAGGTGATAGAATAACAGATTCATCATCATTATATATCATTATATATTTTCTGAAGGATATGAAGTCTGAAACTCCAACTGTATGTCATTGTTTAGTATTATTTGGTGACTTCAGTCCTCAATGATCTGCCAGAAAAACCACATAATAAGATGCAAAAATCTGGACCTTCTGCAAAAATCTGGACAGTTGAAAGGTGTGGTTGAACTTAAAAATTAGCCTTATGTTTGAAGAGTCGTAGCTTAGCTATGCAGCTATAAAACTTGACCATCTTTACTTAGATAATCTTATAATATTGAAGTTTTGAAAAAAATTACAAGCCTATGTTTTTGTTATTAGTTAATTTTAGTGGAAATTATTTTATTGGAAATGTTTTATCAAAATGCAAAATGAGTAATTTTTCTTATTCTGTAGACAGAAATAGCACAGCTTCAGGAGCAGCTAGCATTAAAAGATGCGGAGATCGCAAGGCTACAGCGCCAGATATCAATGAGGAATTCTGCAGACTTGCAAAGTTCAGAGACAGGTAAGAGTTTGTGCCCATTTCAGTTTATTTGTTGTCATTAACACTTGTCTGACTTTTTTTAAGTGACTCCTTGATCCCATATGCAAAAATGGAAAAAGGGGTTGCGGACGTATGGATTACTTTTTTTTTTTAGATAAATTGACGTTTGGCATTTAAATAAACTAAAGAAAAGTGAGTGTCAGAAGACACTGCATCAGTCTGAAAGCTAATGGTTAGGAAATCAATTTAGAAGAAATGGATCTAATTTCCAGAATAATTGTGAATGATCTTTTGTGTATGTGGCAGATTCACATGTAAGAAAAATAATTATCTGTTCCTCAGCAGGTGCTCTAATGTGAGAGTACACTATTTTAATATTTGGTTATCTAAACTGGTGCTTACAGCATGCTTTTTAGAAATAAATCAGAAGTATTTGCAGTAATCTATAATAATGGTTAACAATGATGATGATCCAGTCTGTGAAGAACTTGTGTTGTAGTGTCATCTATTGGGGAAGTGAAAGGTGTTTGTTATATTTAGTTCAGCAAAACATCCACAGATTGGATGTGTGGGCTTATCCTTCTTGTAGTGATTAGAAACACACAATATGCTGTTTTCACAAGTGTCAATGTGTTGTTGCAACCAGTTCACTTTTCTTATGGTAATTTTCATTTTTCTCTTTATGTAGCAATTTACTAATGAAAACAGACATTTTTTATTAAAATATTCTGCTCCTTCAGATGTTCTTCATGTATCAATGTTGCAGTCATCACCCATGGGTTATCCCTGCTGTGGTAGGCCTCATCCGGCCCGAATACCAGAGTCAATGTTTTTCTGCGTTGGCTGCTGTCACTTGCTGCCTGACATCAGGTCGTCAGTGCCATAAAGGAAGGCAGCCGATGCCATTACATCAGTCTTTTTTGCCGTGGAACCCATAGCATAAGCAGTTTGCAAGTGTGCCGGTCAGTCACTACCAGAGTTTGAATTACAGCTGAAAACATCTAAAGCCAAGTACCCCATTGGGGACCCTTTTTTCTTGCACTAACAGATGTCCAAAAAAGTTAACAATTGCCTCACCTGTGGAAAGCAAATACCACGATGACACTTCCATTCATAATGCACCACTTGTTTAGGCCCAGACCACGACATCCCCTGGTGCCGATTCTGTGCCCTTTTTAACACGAGAACCATTTGTCTTAGAGCTCTTATTGGAGCCAGGTTTTTCATCTTTCGTCTTCCATTTTCCTTTGCGAAATGGCGTTCATCAGCCAACAATCTGTAGACATTCTGAAAAAATGTAAGGATAAAGATAGCAACAGACCACACAATGCTAAGCCTTCCGATGACTCCACCGCTAAGCAGGTCATCAGTTCTCCGGAATTCAGAGAGGTGCCTTTGCAGCCCCTGATGCCTGGTTCACTACCTTCATAGGCCTCTGCTGAGACTCTTTTGGAGTCCAGTATGCCACAGAAATCTTCGTCTTCCAAGCCTTTGGTTGTCTCTGTGTTGGTTGGGTCTAGAGCCGCGAGCTTCTGAGGAGGTTTTTCGCACTACCGAATCTAGACAAAAAAAATGACGTCTTCTCCAACTACCATTTCTCTCAGACCAGTGGATACTCTTAGGCCTAGAGGCAAGTCCACTTCTAGGAAAACTACCTCTATCCACCATTTTATCCCTGCACCACCACCCCCAAGCTCAAATGCTTAAAATGGCAGAGGATCTTATCACCTTTATCAGGGGTAGTCAGGCCACAGCTTCTAAAAGGAAAAGAGATCTTTCTCCTGAAATACTGAAAGAGCATGATTCTGAGGAGTTTGATTATTCAAATTTTGAAGAGGAACAACAACCTCTGACTGCTTATGAGGATTCAGATGTAGAGGAATCCATTCCTTCTGCCTCCCCACCAGAAGATCTTTCCTTTGGGGAAACCCTTCACACCCTCAGGGAACATTTAAACTGGGAATCCCAGGACTTCCCTCAGTCTAAGAAAAGACTAAGAAAAGACGGAGAGTTTCTAGACCTGCCCCAGCACAGACCCTTGGCCATCCCTCCAATCTTAGAGGTGATTGATGATGCCTTCTATGAATCTAGCTTAACTCCTGATGCCTTCCCACCTGCTCCCAGAAAACCTGACCGGTATTAGAGTACCGTATTCTCACAAATACCTGTACAGAAATCCTGCTGCAGACTTGGAGGTCATTACACAGGGACCAAAATGAGCTAAGGCTAGTTCTGCAAAGAATCCTACTCCTACTGACAAGGGCTCCTGAGCTCTGGACAGATGGGGTAAAAAAGTATACACCTCTGCAACCTTGGCTATCCGAGCACTCAACTGTCAGTTCCACATGTTAACATATCAACAGCACACTTTGGAACTGTTAAAACAAAAGATTTCAACCTTTCCTGACTGTGCAAGTTCGAAAGAGTTAGCAGATTTACTGCACTGTACTTGTCAAGTGGCCTGACACTCATTACACTGTGGATATGATGCCCTAGAAGCCTCAAGCAGGGCAGCAGTGTCAGGATCTGTCATTAGGAGACGTGCATGGTTGAAGGAACAGCCTCTCCCTGATCATGTCAAATCTAAATTACTTGATGCACTCTTGGATAAGGACCATTTGTTTGGAGTAAAACATACCATACCCCAAGATTCTCACTACACCTTTCTAAACATACTGGAAAATATAAAGATAGAACCCTAATACTGGGTGATTTTAACTACCATGCCATTAACTGGGAAAAATACTCATGTACCAACACCTTTGTTCTTGGAATTCATAAATTCCAATGCCCTGGATCAACTAATCCATAGTCAATATAACATGGAAATCAATGTACCTATGGTCAGTCAGGTCTGACCATAAGCTAATCACCCTTAACATCCACATCCCACCCCCACCCCCAGTAAAGAAACCACCATAAAAAAACTCCAAAGCCAACTTCATGCAGTCAGAAGTCAAACTTCATGACACCCATGCAGACGGAACTGAAAGTTCAACTGCTGAATCCTATACTAAGGCACTGTACGAGCACATCCACACAGGCATTGATCGTGACAGCCCAGATTGAACCAAAATGCTCTCATCCAAAAGGAAGCCAATCTGGTGGTCCCTGCCATAAACAAACTTTACAACAAAAGAAGAAACTTTGCAGAAAAGAGGAAAATCCCAGGATGCAAAAACTCCCTTACTAGCCTCAGTAAGAAACTGAGATGCCCTTATAACTATGCAGTGCCAACCACAGGTACAAAATGCACTCTAAAGCCAAGAATACAGCATCCATGGGACCAGATGACATCCGGGAACTGGCACCTCACCTAAGTGTCATGTTTAATCATAGCCTCACATCCCAATCCACAAGGGGAATCCACCTGAAAACTACCGCCATCAGTCTGACAAGCCTTATCTGCAAGGCCATGGTCATGGAACTTAAAGACATTGGCAACCTTCAAACACTGACCCCACCCAGTTTGGGTTTGTGAAGGGCCGATCTTGTCTCCTGAACCTGATTGACTTCTTTGAATCAGTCTCCAGAGCCATGGACAAGGGTAAGGTGGTCCACACAGCCTATCTAGACCCACTCTGGAATCATAGATAAACTTACTAAGTTGGGCATTAATCCCTATGTCACCCAATGGGTTGCTAAATGTGATAGAACCCACACTGAAGTAGCCTCCAAATCCAGCTCCAGACAAGTGACAAGTGGAGTACCTCAGGTTCAGTCCTGGGGTTGGCAGAAGTACAGGTCAACACTAAGGGACTGGAGCCATTATTGAATCCCAAATGATGTGGATACTCTACAAAGGGCCTTACAGAAACAGATGCTTGGTGCCAGAGGCTCATTGCCAAGAAATGTATTGTTATTTACCATATAGGTGGCAGTACACTAACACAGAAAGTGTGATAAGAGACTTAGGGACACAACCACATCACCACAACAGATCCTTCTATGTGGCACACCTCATTACAAGGGCTTTTCATCCAGAAAAAGGAGGTCATTGTCCCACTGTACTCATCCCTCATTAGACCCATTATAGAATACAATTTGGTATGTACAAGACATCTGCAACAACTGGAAAGGCCTCAGAAATACCTCACTAAAAGAATCACAGGCCTAAAGCAAAACTCCAGATATACTCTGTCCAAGGCCATGACTTAAAGAAATCCCAATCCCTCAGAGCCCAGGGCTCTAAACCTTAAACATGCTGGAGGGATAGATTGACCCAGAGACTGGAATAGATTGCCCAGACATGTCATCAAGAGGAACCTTGACTGGTGGATGGGAGAAAAGGAAATTGTTATGGCTAGGCTTGTATAGGCCCTAGGGCTGATAGCCTAGTACCAACCTATGAACCTATGAACCTATAAAAGCAGAGGAGGTGCTTAAAAAGATGGAAGACAAAGCAAAATCTATGCAAACAGTAAAATATTTCCTTCAGGTACACCCTCCTAGGTTCAGCAGGAATTTTCCCTCAAAACACTGGTCCTTTCCTGCACCTTGCAGACAGAGGCAAGGTAAGCCCTGCAGGGACAGATTACCCAGACTCCTATCCTAGGCACAGCAGAGAACCAAGCAGCGGACCACTACCACTCCAAAGGCAGGGAGTTCTAAGCCATCCCTCTATGACAAAAACTCGTAATGACTCCCTCTCCCCTCTCTGCTCTTTTTTCATTCACCAAAAACTAGGAGGAAGGCTCTCCCTCTGCAAAGAAAATTGGCTTTTCGTAACAAAGGACCAATGGATGTTAAAGATCTTTTTTCAAGGGTAAATTTCTCTTTCAACGAACTCCCAATTCACAGAGGGTACTCAGACTTACCTCAAAAACAGTGGGCAGAGGCATTGAAAAAAGTCCAAGCTCTCATATCCCAAGGGGCAATATAACGTGTCCCCTCAGATCAAACAGGCAAATGCTTTTATTCCAGACTATTCCTTGTTTCAAGAAAAGAGGGCACTTGGCACCCCATCCTGGACCTATCCATTCTGAACACCTTCCTGGTGGTCCCCAAATTCAAAATGCTAACTTTACAGCAGCTGCTGCCTATGCTGACAAAAACTGGTTAGTTACCTTAGATGTAAAAGATGCCTACCTCTACATCCCCATAAGGGAATCTTGCAGAAAATTCCTTCACTTCAGAGCAGGCTCACAACACTTTCAGTTCTCTGCACTACCCTTTGGCTTACAACACTTTCAGTTCTCTGCGCTACCCTTTGGCTTATCTACTGCTCAAGGGTATTCACCAAATGCTTAGCCCTGACCATAACCTTTTGCAGACAGAAAAATATACACATTTACCCTTATCTAGACTGCCTCATTCAGGCAGATTGCAAAGAAAAGCTCCTCAAGGACCTGCTCTTTGTCAAAACCCTCCTAACCTCTTTAGGGTACACCATCACTGAGATAAATCAAGGCAAACACCTTCCAGTAAGATCATTTTCTTGGAGCACTGCTGGACACAGCATCCAAAATGGCTTCCCTGTCCCCAGAAAAGCAGAGCTTCCTGCCTCTCTATTTTACCCAGCTGGCTTTCAGAAGTCACCTCACTGTGAAGAAGTTCATGCAAGCCTTGGGGTACATGGCTTCTTGCATCCTTCTAATTCCTCTGGCCAGGCTTCACATGAGAAAACTTCAGTGGTACCTAAAGAACCTTTGGTGTCAGCATTCTCAACCTCTAGAGACTTCTCTACCTCTGATCCCCTGTATAAGGGCAAAGTTTCTCTGGTGGGCAAGGGTCTGTGCCCAGAACAAGGGTCTTTCCTTTACCATCTTTCCAACTGGGCAGACCATTACCACAGATGCCTCAGACATAGCTTGAGGCATTCATCTAGAAGGCAGGTGCACCCAAGGTCTATGGGATGATCAGTCTATGGGATGATCAGCACTTTCCCTTGCATATCAACCAGAAGGAAATGATGGCAGTACAAAAGGCTCCAACATCCTTCACACCCCATCTGAACCCAGGGGTTCTCATCAGCTGAAACAATTCTGTACCAGGGAGTACCACCACCTAGCATGGAAGGTGGATGCCTTGACCTTTCCCAGGATCACCCTCTTTGTGTATGCATTCCCTCCTCTGCCTCTAAGTCCCAAGGTACTGATTAAGATAAGGGAGGAGAGAACAAAGGCCATCCTCATTGCTCCAGATTGACGCAGACAACATTGGTACCCTTTACTGCACAGCCTGACATTACGGCCTCCCAGGCAGTTCCTCTGAACCCAGATCTCTTAACTCAGGTGGGGGTGGGATGCTGCACCCAGACTTCCAGACTCTTAAACTATCAGCATTGCAAATACTCTAAAGGCAACCAAGGGGCCCCTGTTAATCAAACAGATCCTAGACATTATCACAGAGGTCAGAATGCTCAGCACCAGAAAATCTTACCCAGGAAAATGGAAAAGATTCTGCTCCTGGAGCTAGTCCAGGGGGGACAGTACCTTACAACCTTCCATCCCCCTTATCCTGGACTACCTAGCAGAGTTACTTAATAGTGACCTCTCCTTCTCCTCTATTAAAATCCATGCCTCAGCCATTTCAGCTCATTTTGATACAGAACAGCCCCTGTTCTCCCACCCTTTGATTAAACAATTCCTCAGATGGGCTAATAATATTAGACCTCCCAGAAGGCCACCCACTCCAGCCTGGGACCTGAATTATGTTTGGAAAAACTAACTTTACCACCCTTTGAACCTGCTGCTTCAGCAGAACTAAGATGCCTCTCCTGGAAGACTGCTTTTCTCCTAGCTATCACCTCAGCCAGAAGGGTTTCAGAACTTCAGGCACTGATGGCCATTGAGCCCTTCATCATCTTCCATGCAGACAGGTTCTCCCTGAGGTCTAGTCTCTCCTTTATGCCCAAGGTGGTATATAATGCAATTCTCAACCAGGCCATACATCTACCCACCTTCTTTCCTAACCCTAAAAACAAGGGGGAAAGAATTCTGCACTCACTAGACATGCACAGACAACTCGGATACTATCTGGACCGCTTTTCCACAGGGGCAGAGGGGAAGCCCATTTCCAACCAAACCATTTCCAAATGGATATCACACTGTATCCATTTCTGCTACAGACTGCATGGGAACCCCCACCCCAAGTCTATTCGGACCCATTCCACTAGGGCATCCTCCATTTCAACAGCATTCCTCAGAGGAATTCCCACCAGGGACATCCTGGAAGCTGCCACCTGGACTTCTGTCCATACCCTTACCAAGCATTACCACCTACCTCTATTTTCTAAGGCTAGGGCAGGGTTTGCCTCTGCAGTTCTGCAGGACATGCTGACCCGGTCCTAGGTTTATTAATAATCCTACCACCCCTCTCCATAGCTTTGGGAATCCTCCCACAGGTCATGACTGCAACAGTGAAACACGAATAACATAGTACAGTTGTGTACACTTACGATAAATGTAGATGTTGGAGTGTATTCACTGTTGCAGTCCTGGTTTCCCACCCTCCTTCCCCTTTGTATCTTCTTTCTTTAGGGAGACATAAGTTTCTAACTGTAACTTTTAGCCACCAGGACCACTTTACCATGTCTACTTGGGCCTCTGACTGGTTAGGGCAAGAAAAACTGATGTAACTGAGTTGGCTGCCTTCCTTTATAGCACTGATGGCCTGACGTCAGCCAGCAAGTGACAACAGCCGACACAGAAAAACATTGACTCTGGTATTCAGGCATGTCGAGGGCTACTACAGCAGGGATAACCCACAGGTGATGACTGCAACAGTGAATACACTTGAACATCTACATTTATTGTAAGTGTAAACAACTACTTTCCAGTGGATCTGGTTAATAGTAATGTAATTCTTTTCTTAACCTTAAGTCACAATGGTACTCATCTCTAGATCTTGTGTTATGTCCTGTTTTTTCTTCAAATGATAACATGGATGGAAGGGAAGTGCTTAATTTCAACCTTTATTTTTATGTCAGTTAGAAAGTCAATTTGAAGAAACTGAGGTATTTGTATCGGCGATTCAAACTACAGGCCAGACAAAGCCATCATTTTTCACTTGATTTTGTCCCTAGAGGAAGATGCCAAGATGCAAAGACAATTAAATATGCTCATTTTGAATCATGCCCATTTGATGGGTCCTACAACCCTTTTAGTCCCAGGGCACAACAAAGCTAGCCGATAGCATCTGAGAGTTCCATTTTAGGTAATGTGAATCTAAGTGCTTAGCATAATTCCTTCCATTTCCCATGAAGGAGAGGATATCTAGTCCTGGCTCCACTTCCCCCATGGAAGAAATCATGTCCAGTCATGCCTCCCCCCATGTCCAGTCATGCTTCTCCTCTCCATGGTGGCAAGCATGATTAGTCCCACCTCTCATACCCCATGAAGAAGAGCATAATCCAGCCCCTCTTTCATAGCCTATTTTTTCAACAGTTTGAGCATCTCCTCATCTAATGCCTGTAGCACTGAATGGCACTGTTTTTGCTTTTTTTGTGTACAAGGTAACTAACAGATGCCTGTGCTTGTCTATGATATGCTTCAAGCATAGAATGACCTGGGTGTTCATGACCTTCTTCAGGTAGTGACTATTTTCTGAGAAGGAGAAAACCCATCAGGACAGTCTACACTGTACCTCAAGCATGGGTACTGTGTCCAGAGAAGAGGTCATCAGGGACATTTGTAAAGGACAAATGTATGATTCCCATCACCTATCTGTAAAGTCAGAATCTTGGTGACCTGAGAAGCCCTAAGGAAAAAAAGAAACTCGTTTACCTCTGGACCCAGGAGCTGCTTGCCTGTGTTTATGTGGTATGAGAGGCAAAGAGCCAGTGCAAGTCTGCACTAGTCAGTAATGGCTTCCTAGCATACACTGAAATGTGCACTTTAGGTGGTGCCTAATGCTGAAAGCCTCTGCAAAGCTATACTGTGGTGTTAGGCTGTTGTCACTACATTCATTCGTTTATAAGTTTGACAAGATTTTATCTGTTACACAGACTTCTGATTATGTCAGGGTTTTAACAAGCTCAACAGGTATGAAAACTATGCAAGACTTCCACCTTTGCTTATCTCCTAATCCTGAGTTCAGCCACTGAAACCATACTGAAGGAATTAAGAGCTATTTCTGCACAGGTAGCTCAGGTGCTGTGTTGTTGTGACTGCAGGGGCTGCTAAGTTACCAGGTAGCACTGGCAGACATGGAAGTCCAGTCTTTTGACTTCTGCATTGTCAGCTCATGATGTACAGGTTGCCCACCCGGTATGGGGAACTTGTGTTTGAAGGAGTGGAGATTGATGATTTTTCATTAATTTTCAGCGAAAATCTTAAGTTGGCTTTCAGTTCCTCTTCATGCAACAGTCCTCCACTCTGAGAAACCTATAGGCTGGACTTCCCCAACTGCCACTTTAGTGGAGTTTTCTGAAGTGTGCCATAAAGTTCCCATTGAATGACAGAGCTCAAGTGTAAGTGGCCTCATCAGAGAGGGGAGCCTACTGTGTCATCTCATATCAGTTTAGGGGTACTTAAGGCTGTTATCCCTCTCAGTTCTCTACACATACACAGCAGAAGTTGTCAGACCCACTTGAGAGAGCATCAGGTAATCCTATACTAGGTGTCATAGCTCAAGGAATCGACAGAAGTAAATATTTGTCTTTTAGGAGCTTTGGCTGAAGATGGGTGATATTGTACAGTTAGTAATTATGTCTGCTTTGTCAGTAGTAGACCAAAAAAAATTCTTGGACTTGTACACTGCCCAGTGCAGACATACTCCTGCATGCAGATTCCCCATAACCCGACACTTTGTATGTGATAGTCACACATTCATTTTTGGGAAGACCATGGGTTCATGTCTTAAGGTAATAGTGAATGTGGGAATGTATTTTTAGACTTGTTTGAGGAGAGTAAAGATGGTCTGTCTTTGAAACAAGCAAAGACAGTGAGACCCCCCCCCCCCGATCTAATTCCTTTTGAAAAGGTTTTGATTCTTATGAGTTCTATCTTGGTCTGGGCTCAGGCTAATACTCATCCACAACCAACACAAACAAAAGTATTTGAATGCATATCCAAGGAAAAAAGCAGAGGAGTCTTTATTCATTCCACCCATGGAACTGTTTTTCAAGGGTGGCAGGGAAGTTGTCAAATGGCAACTTGTTAAACCAAAATCACCTGATCATATGTGCCGCCTTTGCTCTTGTGTGAGATTACAGTTTAGAGGAGATAGGGGATTTTGCTTTTTCCCCATTGAAGTATGATGTAGGAGTTGGTGTATATAATTAGCAGAGGATGTCGGGGGCGCAAGTGGAGTTCCCCCGATACAAAAAAAATTTTTTTTTTTTTTCTGTACCATACATTTCAAGCAGTTGTCCTTGATAACTTATAGTTTAATATGTTGCCATTTCAAAAAAGAAACATACGCCTGATTCCTAGTTATCCTGTTTTGGCAGCCAGGAAGAAAAGTAGCTGGGCTCCTGTTGCACTGGAGTGGTGAGCCTTTTACCCCACAGTCCTTGAGCTGACTCAATGTAGTTATCTTCAGCCCATTATAGATCCCAGAAATGACAACATTTTTCCTACCGTGCTATCTGACAGAGTTCAAAGCTTTGGAAACATCTAACAAAAACATAATTGGTTTCCCACATCTCAGAGGCGATGTCTATTAATTATTCTCTTCATTTGTTTCAGCACTTTCATGTGAATCCAGTTGTTGGAAAAGCTTTCCAAGCTTCCTGAGTCTGAGGACATGGTGGACCTCATTCACACTGTCTTTGATATCTTAAGGTGGGCTTTCTTGTAGTCTGCTGCAATTTTTTACAATTCTAATGCCACGGTCAGGGTCACAGACTTAGGTGTGTTTTTGCACAAGGTGGAGCTGCTGAGGCAAAGGCAGTGTGAAGGGTTTGGATTTTTTATGATATTGTCCTGTGACTGATCACCTGAATACAGGTATGGTGACCAAAAGGTACTAAATGTAGATGAATAGACTTCAGGCTGGTTCCTTTTAAGACTTTTGAAGTTAGTAATCCTAATTAAGTTTATTGGTATTGTAGTGTGTAACGTTTGTTCTTGATGTGTTTGGAATATTTCATCATTATTCAAGGAAGGTGTTAATGTTACTGAGGCAAGACTAAACTGATGTGACGCTTCTAATAGTAAAGACAGAGATGTAGCTTGGAGGCTCGTATACTTTTCTTGAGGATGAAACAAACAACAAATCCTTAGTGTTCATTCAGTAAAATAATCTAGACCAAAACTGGTCTGCTGATATTAAAAAAAAAAAAAAATATATACATATAAATATATATATATATATGTATATATATATATATATATATATATATATATATATATATATATATATATATATATATAATTTAAGCAACACATCTGTCTGGATGCTCTGCCGAATTCAACTCAGTTAAAACTTTCTTTCAGCTTTTCCCGGTTAAGGGTGGCCACAGAGGAATTCTGGTCCATAATGATTTGGCAGTGAATTTTTACAGTGTCTAGTTGCCAGCCTGGTGCTCAACCTTCAAAGAAGGCACACCCATTCATGCACGCACCTACCTGCATATCTTTAGACGTCATTCGATCGTGGGGAGGACATGCAGACTCCACACAGAAGGCGCTCCAGCCAAGAATCAAATGGGAGAACCTCTTGCTTTGAGGTGACAACGCTAACCGCTGCACCACCACGGCACTGCCAAATTCAAATCAGTATTCTATTAAAAAAAACATTAGAGTGAAAACAGTATAAATGATATAATATAGATTTAACATACTGAATTATAAAAAGATGTCAGAAAATACTCATAGCTGTAATAATGATTATTCTAATTCTGTCTAAAAGTGCTCAACCAATAATGCTTTTAGACATAATTAGGATAATCATTATAACATCTATGAGTATTTGCTGTTGTCACTCTAATGGTTTTTTAAAAGATCACTGATTTGAATTCACATATTCGTATGGATTAGACCAATCGATATGATCGTTCCACGGTTTTATCCAATGGTAATGATAGTATTCAGTTTTAGCTATTGGACGATTCTCTCTGCTAACTTTTTAGGTGATGTGTTTTTCTTAGTTTTTGTTTTTTATCTGTAACCACTTAACTTTAGATGTATGAAGCACTGTACAGAGATATTGTATTTTTGGCGGTTCAATTGGATGGATGCGCTGTTTGAATTCTCTCAGTGGATTAGTTTTGGGAATGGACAGTTCTATAGAACAAGCACTGTTTTTTTTCTCATTGTTATATGTTTTATTTATATGGTTTTTGCATTTAGTGATAGTCATCTAACTGTATACATATACGTATACATATGTGCATGTTTTTTTGCATGAGTTTTTGAATTATGTGATTTTGTCACTCCAATAAGGAAGTAAATAGAATGATGTTCATTGGTGCTAATTTCAGATACAAGTTTCTTAATTGTGTGTATTAGGCCAATCAGTATAATTGCTTCATGGTTTTGTCCAGTGATAATGATAATTTATAATGTTAGCTATTGGACGATCCCTTCTGCTAACTTCTCAGGTAATGCTATGATTGGATAGTACTGAGAATTGTAGCAGCTGATTGGACAGTTATTTTCAACAATATTTTATTATTCTAAGTATGGAACTTTGGTGTTTTTTAAGAAGAATTGATTGGTTATTTGTTTACATAAATAGAGAGAGCAAGTGGATGGCATTAGAGGGTTTGATACCTGAAAGCACTCCTTGTTTATTTCTTCTTCTTCTTTCGGCTTTTCCCAGTTAGGGGTCGCCACAGTGCATCACCTGTCTGCTCATGATTGGCAGTGGTGTTTTATGGTGTTGAGTTGCTAGCCTGGCGCCCAACCTTCCACAGAAGGCACACACATGCACACACTCACGCTTAGGGCCAATTTAGAGTGTCCAATCCACCTACAGCATGTCTTTGGGATGTAGGAGGAAAAGGAGCACCTGGAGGAAATCCACGTGACCACAGGGAGGACATGCAGACTCCACACAGAAGGCGCCCCACCCTAGGATCGAACCAGAGAACCTCTTGCTGTGAGGTGGCAACACTTACCGCTGCACCACCGCGGCCGCCTGCTCATCGTTTATTTCTACTTTGTTTTATTGTATTAAAGTATGCTTTTTACCTTTTTTTTTTTTTACCTTCCCATAGTGATTACACAGTGTTTCTTTTTGGGTACACAAACATATATATATATATATATATATATATATATATATATATATATATATATATATATATATATATATATACATATATATATATATATGTGTATATACAACCATATGTTTGTCTTCACCAAGTTGTTTAGTATATTATATATATGTGCTATTTGCAAGTTACACCTTGTCAACTAATCATATTCCTGTATATGTGTTGTGCATAGACAACTCATTCTGGTGTCTAATTATATCTATATGATTGTGGTGTAAGTGGTGCATAGAATCACATTACAGACCCAGGACAGAGTGCAGCTTGCTATATTTTTATCTGTGACTGCATATCTGTCAGCTGAGGTCCCTTCTCACTAATGTGTTATCCAATTGGCTCAATATTTGCATATACTAGTAGTTGATGCAAGACATTTTCCTGTGCACAGTTTGTTTTGTAGTCTTTATAATGTATTTTTACCATATCAACAGTGCCTACTCCTCTCTGTACTCTACTTTTCTAGACCTAACACCACTCTGAGTAATCGGCTACAATAACACCTTTATCTTTAACCCGACTAGTGGATGCGGGTCTGAACTGTCTGCAAACACAAACAGCTAAAGTTAACTTTGTGTATGTGTCTATCTGTTTGAGCTAATATTCATTATCCCCTGGAGAGCACTCTGCTTTGGCTTGTAATGAACCCCACACACACACACACACACACCCATCTTCCATGTCTCTTTTTTATTTCCTTCTGTTAGCAAATAGTATCCATAACTGATCAAATACTGTGTGTTTAATTTAATTGAGAGCACAGTAGCTTACAGATACAAGGTTATGCTGTTTTTCCACCTGATAAATTGTTAAGAAATGACTTGCAGCTTCACAGCAGTTCTTGATCAATTTTAATTGATTTTCTTAAACACAAACTCGCCTTTGCCTAGATCCTGGATCATTTACAGCAGTACAAAAGAACTCCCAGTCCACACTCTTGTTCCCCCCACCCCCTTCCCTGTTTATTACCTTAAGCCAATCCCAAAGTTAATAAATATTACCTGTGGCAGGCACCATTTTAGATTTTACACAGCCAGACTGGGTCTGAAACACTAATAGGACCCTTCCAGTCAATATCTTAGAAAACCTTTATTACCTGATTTGGCTTACTAAGTCCCTTACTACCCATTAAAGAGTACCTTAGTGGAAAACTGCTCAAGAAAGCTTAATGCTTTATGTGTGAGCTCTTGAACGCCAAGTGTCTTACCAGGGCATAAAAGTAAGAAAGAACTACTTTTAGCTCCAGTGCACTCACGCAGTATACACAGACCCTTACTACCTCGTGGTCTGGTTTGACCCTGCTCAGCTTGCAGCCAGGGTGAGATGAGCAGGTCTGGTTTGGCCCTGCTCAGCCACACCACACCCTGCCCCCAAATACCACCCAACCGCAGTGGTGCTAAATATATAGTGCTACAACCACACCCCCTCTTTCTTCAACCAATCAGCTATATCCAAGTCATCAGTAGGCTCTCCAGTACTTAACCTTTCTATCATATCTTAAAAAGTTTAAACTGGGGACAAGTCAACCTCATTAATCCCAATGTTACTTGCAATGAAACCATTTAAAATATTACCACTGTACTCTCTGCTACCCTTTCTGCTTGTCCCATATCTTCTTACTGCCTATGAATATAATATATGCCGAGGTTTCCACTACCCAAACAGCCAAACCTCCACTTTTATAGCTCCACGCAACTTGAACACTTAATACATCCCCTTCCATCTTACTGCTTACTTACTAGGAATTAGCATCCTTTTAGAACAAGACATGCCAACCCTAAAACCAAAAGATACCAAAGTCTATTAATTAAAATCTGGAAGATCACAATGAGATTACAATGCAACTTGACAATGGATGGAGAAATCCACCCAAATCCTAGCTCATCCTCAGCCCCTGGCTCTAGGTCCTGTACTAACTGTTCCACTACTACACAAATCTTAGACAAAACCCGAAACTCACTTTTGATCCGTCACCTAAATGTAAGATGTGTAAACAATACGATTCAACACCTACATGCCCTCATAGATGCTCTTTCCCCAGACATATACTATGTCTTACTGAAACCTGGCTAAAACCTTCTACTTCAGATAAAGAAGTTATACCACTAGGCTATAGCATCCTAAGGCTTGATCGAACCAATAGAAAGGGAGGTGGGGTAGCTGTTCTGTACAAATCCATGCTTGAAGTGTCCAATAATGCCCTGCAAAATCTCTGTTTGCAGTGCTGAAATTCTTATCACCAAGTTCCACATTAATAAGAACAAATGTATAAACCTCGTATGTGTGTATATTCCCCCAGCAATAACATAAATACCCCTGAAGATATCCTTATCCCCAAGAAACCATTGTACTTGGGGACTTTAACATAGACTGGAACATGTGTTCCTCAGAACCCCCTACTCACCACATAAACCTTTATGGATTTTCACAGGTCATATCCTTCCCCACTAGGATCAGTAAACCCAACAATAAAGCAATTATTCTGGATTGGATTCTTGTTAACACCCATCCCCTCAAATACTAGAGTGAGACCCTGCCTGATGATGTAAGTGATCACCTCCTCACCTATTTAATCAGGCAAAAAGCTGATATCCACAACCAGTCCATTTTTAAAACAATAAGGAACAATAAGAATTTCAACTGCACAAATTTCCAAAATGAACTAAAATCTTGCAATTGGTCAGTTCTGAAACAATTACCACTCGAAGAAGCAGTAAATTACTTTATTGCCAAATTCCTATCCATCCTTGATGTCCATGCACCAACACAGACTATTAGAACCAAAACAAAAGTTGCTCCTTAGCTCTCAAAAGAAACCAGACATAAAATGCTACTTAGAAATAGGGCTTGGGCCACTTCAAGGACCAGAAAAAAAAAACATAGATCAACTTAGATACAGACAGCTTAAGAAATGAAACAAAAAAATTCACCACATTAGACAAGAAAAACTATAACTGTCGTCTACAAGAAAAACACCAAAACAAGCCACAGAAGTTTTGGGTAGGTATAAACAAACTCCTTAGTCCAGGACTGTCCTCCACTCCTACCCCCTTGGATGCTAACCAAAACTGCCCCAGCAGAAATTGCCAGTACCTTTTAACAGCTTCTTTACAACAACCATCCAGAACCTAGCTAACCAATTGTCCCCTGGGTGCCCATATTCTCTGGCCACTACACCTTGCTCCCAACTCCCCTTTAACTTCAAGCCAGTTTGCACATATTTGGTACAAAAATTGCTTAAAAACTAAAGCCTACCACCCTGTCAGCTGATCTCCTCCCTGCATAATATCTGCAAAAAGCTGCAGATGCCATAGCATACCCCATTACTATCCTGATCAATAGAAGTATAACCGAAGCATCCATTCCCTCCATCTGGAAGATATCCCATGTCATCCCACTCCATAAAGGGGGCAGCTCTACTGAAATTTCAAACTATAGACCCATAGCTATTCTGTCACCCTTGGCTAAAATTATGGAAAAATGCATCCACAATCAACTCCTGAACTATCTTGTATATCTTATACATAATAATCTTCTAGCCAACACCCAACATGGCTTTAGACCATTCTGTAGTACAACCTCAGCCCTCCACTCCTTTTCTATCGTCATTAACCAACACCTAAACAATAATAAACTTTCCTCTGCTATCTTTCTTGATCAACACTTTGAAATCCATCTCCCAAGAGGACTAGGCCATCCATTGATTTCAGTGATATCTTAAGCTGTAGACAGGCTGTCCTATAGCAGAGCAAACTATCCACCCTTTTACCCATCACCCTCAGAGTACCCCAAGGATCCATACTAGGTCCACTATTATTTTCCATTTTCATCAATGATTTGGATAAGGTCATCCCAAATACAACATGCATTCAGTATGCAGATGACTCGACTTTAGTATGTTCTGACAGTTCACCTACAGAGTTGCAGATTCTATCCCAAAATACCTTTAACACAGTTAATTGGCTCCTTAGCCATCATCTCATGTTAAATCCTAATAAAACCAAGCTGCTGCTTTTCTCCCCCGTTCACTGGTCTGCCCCAATAATCTTTACAATAAAATCCAACAACGGCACCATTATTTCCCCAGATTCCTCAACCAAACTGTTAGGAGTTATAATAGATAATAACCTTAAGTTTGATCTGCATATCAATAAAACTATTAAAACAGTTAATAAAAACTTGGCTCACTATATATGATCAAGCCGTTCCTAACGCCATTAGCCAGAACTGTAATTGCTCACACACATCTACTCTCCACCCTCCTCTATGCTTCACCTTTATTTACAAACCTCAGCAAAACTGACTTTAATAAACTTTCTAGAAGCTACAATCACATTGCTAGATTTGCTACTGATGCAGCCTACAGAACTCATCACTGTCATAACCTAAATCTACTAGCATGGCTTGAACTGCCTAACCTACTTCAGGTTAACCAACTAATAGTTGCACACAAGATCCTGTACCAACCAGATAATACACCCGTACTTAAAAACCTCATCACCCCCCTACAGTAACCTTAGCGCACTTTGTTAATCTGAAAGACTACTAGTTCAAACTCTCAAATCCAACAACATAGCCGGTAAATCTCTATTTGCGAACTCTGTTGGCAAAACTTGGAAAAATCCTCTTCCTGCTAATCTTACATCTGAACTCTCTCTACCTCAGTTCAAGAAAAGTCTGATTCAGTACTTTAAAAAACGATGGCTATGTCATTATCTTAATCCAGACTAACTCTAACCATCACTCGTGTGCTCATGGAGGACTTCTGCCTACACTTTGTTTCTTAACTTATAAATCCTATGATCTCCTTGGATCTACTACCATGTTAGCCTACTAGGCATTCAATACCTTATCATGCTTAGACACTGTCTAGAATTTTCCATCTGAGTAAAAATGTAATAATTTGTTTGTGTTTGTTGTGTTTGTTTACATCTGTGTAAAAATCCTTTTATTTGTGTTTAATTTTGTGTTATAAACTGTAAAAATGTAACAGTTTGAATGTCTTTTTGGAGCTTTTCTCCCCAGGCCTCCGCTGAAAATGGACATGTATCCAGTCGGACTATCCCGGTAAACAAATGTAAAATAAATAATCAATATATATATATATATATATATATATATATATATATATATATCTACGTATAATATGATCTTGGTAAAAATCTAAATTAATCCATCTAACCAGAAAACCATATCTAAAACCATGCTTTAACTCTATATTTTATTAACTGTCTGTATTGTTGTATTCATATGTACATTTATAATGTGAAAATCTTTTTGTAAATAACCCCCTTGTTTTTTTGACTACTACTAAGCCTTCAAAGCCTTCAGCAATTTATCCTCACCATGTGTTGTCTTTATACTTGTCCTATGAAAGAGGTACATTAGGCCAAAATGTAAAATTACTGTTAGCTTTATTTGAAGTCTTCTGAATTACACTAGTTTTCCTTTGAGCTACAATAGTGGTTGGAATCAAAAACTCTGAAGTCAAGAAGTACTAGATTTCTTTCAAATTGTTATTGTCTTATGAGCTGCCTCTGAAAGTCACCCAGCAAGTAGCTGCCCATCAGTAATGCACTTTGGTAAGGCAGCAATTAAATAAAAGCAAATGAAACATATCTGACCACAATGCTTATGTAAATTTCCAGACTTATACGTAACACTCCAGTGGGTAATAAGGGCCCAGAGCATCTCATTGTGAAGAGAGGCTGGATAGTCATTTTGATGATCCTTCTGCCTTCTAAGACACTATTGTGTTTTGTTGTCTGAACTGAATACTTAATTACATATCAGATTTTATTTTTAACTCCACTTCTGACCATCACACCATTCATCATTTGCTCCCCTCTGGGTGAAGGCCATGCAACCCATTTATTCCCACCAAGGTGAGTCTTGAGTACTGGCAGTGGTGGTGCCATTATCCGTGTTGGGGTATGATTTTTTTCTGCAGAGCTCCTTGCTCTGCTCCCCTCACATACAATGCGGTACTTTTGGGGTTGGGTATAGAGTATGTGTTTGCAAATTTATCATGTACTTCCAGATGTGATGTAACCCCTATACTCCCTGCCCTTCCTGAAACAAATAACTGTGATGGCTCTGTAATTTACACCTAAGATTTCAAGTGGGGCATTCCTACTAGACATGTGCCCTTTACTCTCACCCTGAGTCTCTAGTCCCTAGTTGGTTCCTCCACTACTAGGACCTCTAGTCCATCTCAGGTCGTCTGAATTCTAGACCCGTCCCTCTGTGCCATGGAGCTGTACAGTTAACTCTTTTTTTGGTTCAGGCCTCCGTTTGAGTCCCTTATCAGCACAAGAGATTTGGTCTTCCATTAAGACCTTGCAAATAAACATACCTGAATTTATTGTTGTGTTTTGCAGTTCTTGTGTCCTCAATCCATGTGTAATAGTAAGAAATCTTCAGTTGTCCTGCTTCATGGCTATAGTGTAGTACATAAACCAATGGCGTATGTGGCAGAAGTGTGATACATAAGCCAGAAAGGAAGTTAATAGATGTCTATCAAGGCACAAGGAGTTAACCCGTATGACGTTTGAACATTATGTAAGGCTTCATTTCTGGGAAGGGACTGCACTTAGTATAATCTGATATGCTTAGAATAGTTCTTATACCATGGTCTTCAAGAGTTTTCAGTAGTAGTTGCTCAAAGAGGTTCTTCAGGACAACTTAGACCTCTTCCCTAATCCCCAAGAGTGGATATGTTCACCTTCGGGTGGAATCCAGGTAAATCACATACTGTTTGCTGTGAAAATTTATAGCAGTTGGGATACAATTACATGTCCTTCCACTACTACAGTACTGGCACTACAAGGCTTCTCCAGTTTCACACTCCCCTTCGAGGGCTTATTAATATTCATATGGATGCAGATTTTTTTTTTTCCTTACAAAATCACTTTAGCAGAAGCAAGCTGAACAGGTATACTATTTACTTTCAGTTAGTCAACATGCCCACAGACTGAATTGATCTTTCTGTCCCAGCCTTAGAAGGTAGGTTCACCTCTGTCACTTGTACTTTTCTGATATGCCTCTGCAAGCAGAAAACCTGCATTGTCATAGCCGTAAACGTACAACAGGTTTTGTTGGTGTCTGGGAAGTCATTCAGTGGAACTGAATAATCAAGGGATTGAATATTTTCTCATTTTGGACAATTTACAATATGATTTGTCCTGCAGAAGGGACCTAACTGTGTTTATGTAGTAGTGAGGAAATTCATTACCTCCTAATGAAGTTAGATGTGTAAGGTATTCCAAATCTTCACACACCTTTTAGTGGTGAAACAGTACCAAAAAGGGCACTCTTACTCCAAAGTGTCCTCTTTGGGCCCCCTGTTAGAACTGAGCACTGGCCTTTGATTTTGTTGTTTAATGGAAAGGCTTATCTTAACACCATTTGAGTTAGGAGCTTTAGCCAACCTAGAATGCTTTGTCTGTAAATACTCTGTTTTGTGTGTGTGTTTGTGTGTGTTGGAGGATGGATTGATGGTGTTAACCTTTGTTTGCTGGAAAAAATATTCATTGCTTCACACCAAGAGAGTATGTTCCCTCAAAGGTAGTCTTAAAATTCTGTCCAATGTAGTATCTGCGTTTAATATCAAGTCAGAGTGTCTAGTCTCCGTCCTTCTCATAGGATCAGAAAAGAAATCTCAACATTAATTTTGAGTGAGCAAAGGTACCCAAGTCATTATATGGCAGTTTATTGACATAGCGTTATTTAAGAATGATATATTGTCACCCTGTATCATCTTTACTAATTCTTGGCCTCGGTTCACTGTAGCTCAAGGGCAAAAATGAGTTGCACCATCTCTTCCAGTACTTGGACTCCATTTTATGCAAATAGCCATTCAGATCCCCATGTAGGGCTACTCAAACAGGTATTAGCTTTTTATAAGCGTTGTAATGATGTATTCTTGCCCAAGTAGAATCTTTCAGTGTTTTGATTATTTCATAACTTTCTACTGCAGCGAGTAGAGAAGGTTAACATCCAATTGCTCATTCCTTGAGGAGAATTCTTAGAGAGCCATGTGGCAGATGTCTGGGTTTTTGTTCAGACCCTCATGCACCAGTGATACAATGTAGTATCCAACTGCAAGTTAACTCTTTCTTTTTTTATTTTTATTTTATTTTTACATTTTTTAACCGGGAAACTCTGACTGGACACGCATCCATTTTCAGCGGAGGCCCGGGGAGAAAAGCTCCAATAGCATGTCATAAAGAAATTAAACAAGAATATCATACAGAGATATAGGTTAAAACATAAGTCAGCATACAGCATTCTAATAGTAGGGTTTATATAGAATATAAAATGTAAACAAGATTTTTTTTGTCTTTCTAAATTGAGTACTCTCAATATTTTGGTTACAGAAATAACCAGTGATTATTAAGCTTTACAGTGAAAGGAATTAGGGGACCTTTATTATCACTTATTACTTGTGATTTGGGCAAACACACAATTATGTAAAAGCAAACAATCAATATCGTTCACATTTACAAACATTTTACTTCACATATACATCGCATATATTCTTCTATGTAATAAAATCAATACAACATATTGCATTAATTTTTCAATTCCTGGATTTTCTTAAACCCCATTCCATCTCCAAAACATTTTTCTGCTTGTATTGTTTCCACAGTTTTCATTTTTTCTATGCAATTTCCTCCTACCATTTTCTAAAGATGGCACTTCCTGTTCTTTTATCTCTGTTACAACATTCACTACTTCAAGTATGGTTGGTTTAGACTTTTATTTTCCTTTTCTAGTACTTGCTTTTTTGGCAGCCAACAGAATTAAAATTAACAAGGCGAATGTCTAGGAAATATAGATCCTGTATTTCAGCTCAAAAAAATATTTCCTTATTTACACTTATTTACTCATCCAGTATTCATGACAATCTATGGTATAGGGGATATTTAAAGTCTGCTGTTGTACTCTGATATCATATGCTCCCAGATACCTATTTCTTCCTAATCACACCTCCAACATTTGCCATCTGCCTGAGAAAGAAATCATTAGAGTCTGTCTATGGTATAAAAGCACCTATGCAAAAATTTCCAAGCAAAAATCTTAAATCTTCTAGCCTTGGCTGTATATTTGGCAGCCATATGCATGTCCTCCGTTTTTTTTTTTTTTTTGTGTGTGTGTGTGTGTGTGTGAATTGGTTCTCTAATCTCTTGCCAATCTTTTCTGACCTCCTGTGATTGATAGCTATAGTTATTGTACAATATTTTATACGTCTACTAATTATCCCTTTTTTAACCTCAGCTTCTGCTCTAGATTCAACTGAAAACACAAACCGCGCATATTTTTCACTTAGGCAAAGAGAAAGGGAGGGGAATCCTGTATTGATGTCAATCACTGATATAGAAGCAGTCTCTAGCCTGCAGTCCAAATGTCTTCTTGGCCTCTTCTCTTTCTGTAACCTTTCACTCTTTAATTATTAGTTCCCGATACCTTGCTTCCTTTGCCAACTACCCCCAGTAAATTCTATCCTCCTCTTGCCTATCCTGTGTACCCCAAATTCGAGTCAGCCTGATCAGCAGAATCTCCTTTCTTCATTCCCATATTGACTTAGTTCTTGGTATACTTTCTGCTACTTTATGAATATAATATTCTGTACGACTACTGCCCTTCTCTTTGAGGATCTGCATCCAGAATCCCACTCTTTAATTTCCCTCCTGCTTCATCTTCCCTTTCCACTTTAATTTATAGCTTTCTGCTTGTGTTATGTATGAGCTTTACTTGTGTAGCTGTAAAATATCCCTTCAAATTAGGTAATCCTAAACCATCTTGGAAGGATCAGTTCATACCACTTGACTCTTGTCCTCTCTCCCTCCAGGACAAAGCCCTTCAATTCTTTATTAATTATTATCCACAACTTCTCCTCTGGTTGCTAAAAATGCCTGACCTATGTATAAAACTATAAGATCTAAAATGTTTTACTGCTTATATCTTGCTGGCCTTCTCCATAAGAAAGAGATTCAATTTTCTCAGTTTTTGTGTTATCTTTTGTTTAGTCTCTTCCAACATAGCCTTAGCTGCCAAAACAGAATAATTTTTAACCCATACTCTGAAATGCTTCATTTTATCATGCCCCCATAAATGTGGGTATAGCTGAGCCAGTTCATGTGGAGTTGCATAGTTTATCAGAATGTTCCACAACACTGAGGTGACCTTTTCTGGTTTTATCAGGTACAAAATAATATCTACAAATGAAGGCAACTTTTTTGATTACCATGCCAGTTATATCCTTGAATTTCTGAGTCCATTATTTTCTTTGCCAGTGGTTTTAAATATAATATAACTAACAAATGAGAAAGAGGACACCCCTGCCTGGTTCCTCTGTTTAAGACAGAATTCCTCAGATAAGAACTTCTCCCACTTCCTCATAGTTAACCCTATGATTAGATCAGGGGAATGCAGATGCTTCCATTGTCCTAATCATGTAATCCCCTAATTACTCTGAATGCTTTTTCAGCATCAGTATCCACGAACAGTGGTGTTATTTTCTTACATTCGGCTTCCTGCTGGATCATCATTGTTCTAATAATGTTGCCAAATATTTTCCTCCCCTCCAGAACCACAATTGATTCATATCTATCAATTTTTAGAGCACCTTTACCATTCTTCTAGCAGTTATAGACATAAACACTTTATAATCATGGTTTAAAATTGAAACGAGCATATATGAAGCTAGATCTGATAGGTCTTTCCTGTCTTTAGGTACCACAACTTTTTTTCCAGGACGTTTTTTCTTCCTATCCTTTTAAATTATTCTTAAACAAAACATTCTGGATGTTTATCACTTTCATCCCTCCTAGCTTCCAGACTTCCACCAGAATATATTCTATTCCTGAAGACTTTTATGCAGATTGATTGTATGCCACCATTTTTGTTATTTCCTCGTAGCTTAACTGTTGATTGTTGAGCCTCCTCTACCTCTAACCTAGGCATATAGAAGTCTTCCATAAATATTTCTATTTGTGCTTTTTCTTGATTTCCCCATTTCTCTGCCTTATACAAATTTTACATAAAATGTCCAAAATATCTCTAGTACCTCTGCAGTATCTCTGGCTGTTTTTATAGGTTCATAGTTTTATACTAGGCTAACAACAACCAGGTTCTTGCAAGCCTAGCCATGCAACCCAACCCTGTTTTGTTCCCAAATTCGTTGGACACCTATTTAGTGAGTTATGTTAGTAAACAGGTAGCTAAGAGCTATGTGGGAGTGGGGTATATTAGTTGAGGATTAATTTACTTACTGTCAATCTCTATCTATCCCAGACATGGGAGCCAGACTAGGGGTGAATTTGCGATTTCCCATCCAGTGAATAAGGCTCCTTTTGAATAGGGTTAGGGATGAACTCTGCTTCACTTACACGGGGACCTTATCCTATAGTGTGGGATCCTTGGAGATGTGTGTCACTCCCTCCAGCATGTTCTGTTTATGCCACAGGCAAAGTTATAGGGCAAGTATAGCAACAAACCTACTTCCTGTTACCTAAGTTGTTGTGCTAAAAGTTCTAAAGTTTCTAAACTTGTGTATATTATCCAAGTCCTCCCTTATTTTCTCTTTAGCACTCTGCAGTTGTGTGTCTTTTTGTTCCGGGAGGTTCCCCTTATTCTACAATACTTTAACCCTTATCAGCCATTCGGAATAATTCTGTCTTTCTTTTATGTATAACCTTTTTTAAACTCCACTTTCATTATATCCCTTTCCCTAGCTATAACTCTGCAACTTCTGGAGTACTTTCTTTCTTCCTAATAACTCATGAATAATTTCCAGAACAGGAAAAAGGCAGCTAATTTATCTGTATCACATACAACAGTAACTAAAAATGATTTAATGTAAAACATGCAGTTTATATCATGAAATGTTTTGTAGAAATACTGTTAAGAACAGAGACTGATTTATTTACAGTTAACCATTTCCTTCCTCTTCTGTTCCCTTCATGTCCTTCCAAACAATGACATGAAGTAAGGCAAATACCTTTCAGCTCCCCAGAGGTTTAACAAAGTCAACAGAAGGCCATTCTTTCCATTTTTCCTTGTATAGTCATATTTCACAAGTATGATTTGATGCTTTCTAATCAGACATTTATTCATTAATTTCTGTGTTTCTGGTTTTCATGTTCATCTCTGTCTCCCAACTCCAGACTCCAGTTCAGTTCCAAGGTACTCTTGATTCTTCTAGTCAACTCCTGTGCTTCTCTGTCTCTCTGTATCTCGCTCAAGCATTTTCCTTTGGAACATTGGAAAAGGAGTCACTGGCAAAGTCTCCCCATGTAGCTTATCAGAAGATTAATAAGAGGAGTTGCCTTTTCCTTGATGGCTCTTTTTTGTTGGACAAACTTTTGTATTGCCTGCTTAGGCTGTGCTGCATCAAAATGACATAGATCCTCCAAGAAAAAATGTTCTGAACACAGTTTGGTACAGAAGCTTAAATCTCACCCCCCTCCCTCAACATTTCCCCATTGCTGGAATAAATTTGCTTCTCTTCTGCCTGGAGTACAGTGAGTAATCATTTTGCGCAAACATGTCATGTCAATTCTACACTTGTACAATATGCAGATGATTCTACAGTCATCAACAGCCAGAATAACTCCTCACCATGCATTTTTTTTCACTTCTCTATTCTCTATAGTTGTATATACAAATCTTAACACCACACGCTTAACTAAACTCAAAACTACATATAACAAGGTTGCTAGATTTGCAGCAAACCAATCCTACAAATCACACCATTGCCTATCTCTTAAACAACTGGACTGGCTTGAGTTCCCTCATATGCTGCTACTGCATCAACTGCAAACTATCTATTCCATCCTCTATCTACCATCTTTCTGCCCTAGCCTTCTATCTATTATATCTAAATATTCCCCAACTAGGACACTACGTAGCTCACACCAGGACTTTTACAGATCTATAAACCCAAAACCAAAATGGGGTGTCTACTCTATAACTATATCTCTGCTACAGCGTGGAACCAACTACCCCTAGAAATTAGATCACTCGACCAAATCAAGCATTTCAAACTAGCCACTCAGAGATACCCTAGCCACTCAGAGATACCTAACAAACAGTCCTACCACTGTAGTCATCCTCCATGAAACTACCCTATCATAGCCTCTGTTTCCTTCCTCCCACTACTGCCTAGCTAAATAATCATCTACCCCTCCATCTCTATACTTAACCACTTCATCTCCTGCTGACTCCTCCTGTAACTACACTGTATATAACCAGTTAGGAATTATGAAAACTATACTTCCTTTCATCACACTGTACTTCCTTTCATCACACTGAACCACAGTTTTGTTTTTTTTGTGCAGTATGACCTCTGTCATTATACAAAACTTCTTTCTGTATGACTTATTATAAATGTCTTACTGTACAATTGTACAATTGGATGATTTATTAGAAATGTTTTTTTACTGTACAATTTCGGACACTGTACTAAATTAACTGTTATGATTTACAGTAATAGTTATCTTGTTAAAAACTTTCAAATGGAAATGTCTTATTAATTGTATGTAAAATGATAATATTGACTGGAGCTTTTCTCCTTGGGTTTCCACTGAAAACGGGCTAAATGCTCAGCTGGACTAACCCGGTTAACAAATGTAAAATAAAACACAGTTTTGTCAGGGTCATCTGTTTCTGCTGATAGGATTGCATCTTAACTCATGCAGGCCTTGGCTGCTTTCTCATACTCCTTCAGTGTTCCATTTATTTTGCTTAGATCTTAGCATGTTTGACTTATTTTTCCTCTAGATTGTCAGAAGCCATGTCTTGTACTAAAGCTGCAGCTTGAACTGATTTTTGCTGAACAGCTGCCAGATTTTCCCAGTCAGTATTTCCTCTTAACCTTTTGTAGTCAATTTTCTTTCATGCTCTCTTAATTTCTTCTTTGCTGGTATTCAGGCAGTGTATTTACTAGCCTGTAACTGAATTTACTAAAAGTGACAGAGTTTCTGACCCTCGTATTTCAGTTTATTTACTCACGTTGGGAGAGGTGAAGTTAATGTGTTCAGTGCACAGCTGTCTTTCCTTGCCTAGGGACCATATATTTATCCTTACAGTGGAGCTTTTCCTCACAATTTTATTCATAAATTTGAATCTGTTATATTGCCTTTTGCAAGAAATACCAGTTAAAGTTAGTAGATAATTGACACTGACAATGCTTCATTGTAAATGCTACTTGTACCTCTCAACCTGCTGACTTTGAAAATATGAACAAAGACCCTTGAAAAGTAGAACATCCAAATTAAAATATGGATGTCTAACTAGCGCAAAATTTGAATACCAAATAGCAAATAACTTTTCCTTCTTCCAGTGTGAATGTGGGATACTACTTAGAAACATGTTTAAAGAACAGTGTGTGACAAAAATGATGGAAAATGTATATTATCAAAGACATAAAATCTGTAGATTGTAATGAACTGTATTGCAAAATTAAGTTACACAAGGTCATATATTTGTACTTAAGAAAAGGAGAGAGAGAATATCTGTGTCCTCTTTAAATTATTGTTGCCAATAGGATGCTGGTCATGTACTGTGGTTTTCTGTTAGACAACGTTAAATATCACATGAGTATGATTCAGAAAACTGAGAGGGGTTAAGTCAAGCCTGTAAATAGGAACATGCCTCAGAAAAATAGGGATAGCCTTTGCAGAGGTTAATCAGGACTGAAAACAAGAATGTTCCTCCAAAATGGGAACAGTTGCGATGTCTTTTATGTCAGTATATACTGTTCCATTGTCATCAGAACTTTAGAGGTGTTTGTATGCAATAGGTGAACTTTTTGAATTTTTTGCTGTCTTCTACAGTCATGGCAAGTAGGGCAGCTTTCATCTCCACTCCACATTTTATTTTACGCAGAGAAATCTCATTAGGATTCCAAACTATGTATGTGGATTGGACAAAGCCGTCATCATGCCTGTTGTGTATTGTGTAATACCAGCAGGAAGAAGGCTGGCTCTTGTGCCATGAGTTTGGGTCAGGTGGATCAGGAGCTGTACAGACTATAGTGCTTTATTTCAGACATAGTTTCCTTCAGATTCAGCATCAAAGCTGACATTAAAGATTATGCAAACTCATGGTATATGTAATGGGAAAGAAGTGTCAGAAATGGTATTTATTGAATGTGCTATACACTCCTCAGGAAGGTATGTACCTACTTATATGTATAGTATGTACCGTAGGCATCCTGTACAAGTGAAGCTGCAGAAGGTCACTGAAGTCTGTTTACACAATGACATTGTTTAAAAAAAAAAAAAAAAAGGTAGCGCATTTATTTTTTTTACAATAACTCATGTTCGAGCTTGAGTATTTATCCACAGTTGTCTTATTTGATCAGTGCGGCTTCACCATTAGGATCAGATCTTAACACAGCCCAATTATACTCAACTCCTGAGAGACTTGCTTGGCTACAAACATCTGTATTACAAACCGAAGCGAAGTGAAACTTGCAGTAGTGAATTTTAGTCTTCTGTCAAATGCAAACTTGCAGTTTTAAAAGTACTGTATATTCATTTTTTCTGTTTCCTAATTGTGCATTTCTGAACAGTGTGCTGTGTGTCTCTCTGCAGTTATTTTGCTATAAGAGGGGTGGTGTTATCTCTTCTTTATCTGATATTTAATAGCCTAGAGGGATTCCTCTGTACTTTAAGTGCTAGCCACAACATTTGAGAAATCATTTTATGCTCAACTCCTGAGAGACTTGCTTGGTTACAAGCATCTGCATTACAAGCTGAAGCTAAGTGAAACTTGCAGTAGTGAAATTTAGTCTTCTGTTAAGTACAAACTTGCAGTTTTAAAAGTACTGTATTTTCATGTTTTCTGTTTCCTAATTGTGCGTTTCTGAACAATGTGCTGTGTCTCTCTCTGCTTTTAGTTCCCCTCCCTCCCTGTTCCTGTGTTGGTGGCTCTGGAATTGCCCGCCCCTCCTGTAAGTCTGTATTAGAACACTCTTCCTGGGTCCATCTCATTTGCTCACTTAACTGAGTACAGTTAGATCATATTCTGAGACTAGTGTTCACTCTACTTAATACAGAGAGAAGATTTGAGAAAGCCAGCCCACTTAGGTCCTTCCTTCCTCTCTTTTCTTGCACTTGAATAAAGTGCAAACATTTTTTTTTTATTTGCTTTTACTGTATTTGTGTTTCCTTCTACTTTATTTTGCTTTTCTTAAAAGTACTCAATTTTATTTATTCTGCTTCATTTATTACTGCTTGGTCATAGTCTGATTAAATTGTAACTGTTATTCTAAGTCTTTTGGTTTAAGCACTGTGGCTTCATACCAGTTATTTTAGATTAAGAAGGTTTGTGGTCTGCACTGTTGTGGCAGAACAGGTAGCTTACATCCTTCTAAGCTGGGAATTGCTGATTGAAGGCCCAATGTCTGCTATTCTAAAAGTGTATTAGTTCTGGCTTAAGCACTTGTGCTTCAGGCCAGTTATTCTACATTAAGAAGGTTTGTGGTCTGCACTCTTGTGGGACGAAAGGCTGGATTCTCCCCTTCTGAGCTGAGAATTTCTGGTCACAGGATTATTTTGACTGCTTATTTGAACTGTTTCTTTCTGAAATTGATGAGCCTTGTTGCTGTAGCATAGACCAGATTCAGGCCTGCTGAATCTAGCTTTGTTTGTATAACTTGAGCACTGATCCAGGCCATCTTTTTTTGGAGAAGGTTCCCCTGCATCCTAGTAAGCAGGGGTGTGGAGTTAGAACTTATTTGATTCAAGACTGCTTGAACAGGGCTCAGTTTTGAGCTTTTTTCTGGGTAATTGGGTAACTTGTTTAAATCCGTTTGTTTTCTATTGTTTCATATGTATGTATGTATATATATATATATATATATATATATATATATATATATATATATATATAAATTGCACTTTATTCATCTGCTTTTACTGTATTTGTGTTTCTTCCTACTTTATTACTGGGGGCATTGACTACAACTCTGATCTGTGATGTATAACAATAAGTGTCCTTTTCTGTGCTTTTAAACTGTTTTTTTTTTTGACTGTATCTGCTTTATTTTCTGGAAAAAAATAAATATACTTGTTTCCCCCCTTTCTAAGCTAGTATAGTGCAGTTTTCAGGTTAGTGCTGAATTCAGGGCTGTGTTACAAATCTTTGTGTTTGCCTATACCTTACTTGGATAGAAGGAAGTTTCTCTGTTCACCTGCGAGAGGGAGCTTTGAGCAGCCTATCTGTCCCTGGAGGAGTGGTTTCAGTCCAGAAATTAGTAGTTTATTGGCCATTTTGGGCTAATTTCTATCTCTTTCATTTCCCTGCTATAAATACCATATTTGTCCGGTTTTGCACACTGGGCAGCGCCCGTTAGCTAGGGTAAAACTATTCCCAGCTTCACAAAGTCTCCTCTTCAATTTTTCCCTTGGAACTAAACAAACTTTCAACTTAAGCACTCAAGCCATTCATTTCTCAGCCCGGCACTTGCTCAAAACTTATAGCAAGCACTTATAAACCCTAGCACTAGACCCTCCTGTACTGTACAGAAGGACAAGGCTCTCTATTCGACCTTTCCAGCCATCCAGTAAAACAGTTCACTGTACCTATCCAGGCATGTCCAAAGGGCAGTTTCAGGTGAACTCTCCAGTCCAAGTGGTGAATCTGGGCATTATGTACTCAGACAACCCCCTCCTCCTACCACCAAACACTAATACATGCGAGAGATGCAGTTATACAGCCAAACTAGAGGCTAAGCTCTCTCAACCCAAGACTGTATCAGACAGTCAAGAGGAGAAGGGAAATACTTGTATCACACCACCAGTCTTACATAGACCCATTAAACTAACACCAGCAAAAAAACACACATAAATACATGAAAACATACTCGGAGGCTCTAAATAAAAATCTGCAAAACCAACAGAGACCTCCAAAACAAACATCCAAGCAACCTCCACCCCCCCTACACAAACCATGAAACACATACTTCACAAAACCAATGTGCCATGCAATCACAGCACTTAAGGCAAACTAACATACCCAACATACTAGTAATAGGTGACTCTATAGTCAGGCACACTGACGTCCCACTCACTAGGCTGAATAAGGAGAAGGTTACTGTTAGCTGCCTGTCGGGTGCCAGGAATCCACCACATAAGACAAGCACTCAGGTCACTCCAGAACAAGTACAAATAAGACTGTCATTGTCCATGTTGATGTGAATGACCTGAGCCGTACCTCCCTGGACTACATGAAAAGAGACATGGAAGAGCACTCTGATCACGTAGCCCAGGCCGGTATGACCCTGACTCTGAGTAGCATCCTGCCCTCACCAAGAATGATACCACCGTATAAAGAAAAAATTCTCGATTTCAACAACTGGCTAAGTTTCTGGTGTCATTCAAAGGGGATCCAGTGTCTGTCTGCCTGGGATGACATGCTTGACAAGCCACACTGCTTTGCTAGAGACAGCTTGCACCTGTCACCCTTAGGCTTTCGAATACTGGCCAAGGCTCTTGCTACCCCATAGTGCCTTTTTTAGGCAAGGCTCAAAAGGCAAACCCACTGCCATAAATAGCACAAGTAACAAAAAACTGAGGGTAATGCTACTCAATGCCAGAAGTCTAAACCACAAAATGCAAGTACTCGAGGCACTCCTCAGTATGGAGAAAATCGATATATGTGCAGTAACAGAAGCCTAGTTTAAGGCTCCAGAGAGCACCCCAGCACTACCAGGCTACAAATCATACCATACATTTCAGCCACAGAACCCAAACCAAAATACAAAAGGTGGGGACGTATCCATATTCATCAAGGTTACCCACACCTCCAGGTTAGTGGCACAGCGCGATGCTTCAGAGATCATCCAAGTGCAACTAACAATGGGCAAAACTGCAATTCAAATTGTAGCTTGCTACAGATCACCCACCATGTCCCAGGACCCCCATTCCGCATTTCTGGAAATACTGGAAAACATAAAGGTCCTACCAAACACCCTAATATTGGGTGATTTCAATTACCCAAACATTAACTGGGAGAACTACTCAAGTACCAACTCCCTTGCCCAACTTTTCCTAGAATTTATAAACTCAAACGCCGTGGTTCAACTGGTCAACACTCCCACCAGAGGTGACAACATATTGGACCTGGTCATCACCAACATGGGCGACCGGTGTTCCACACCAGAGGTCAAACCCTCGCTGGTTAGATCTGACCATAAACAAATCACTTTGGATATCCATATTCCACCCCCACCCCACGGACAAGAAAACCACCATGAAAAACTTTTCAAAAGCGAACTTCATGTTACTTAAGATTGAGGTGGAAAGTTTCAAAGTTTCAAAGCCCCCCTTGCTGAAGGATAACACTGTCCAAGCTGCAAAATCCTTTACTAATGCATTGTACCGGCAGCTACAAGAATGCATGAATTGTGACATCCCAAGCAAAACCAAGACTCACTCCTCCAAGAAAAGGAAACCAGTCTAGTGGACTCCTGCCATAAACAAGCTATACAATAGGAGGAGGAAACTAATACAGAAAAGAGTAAAATCCCAAGAAGGGAAGACATCTCTGATCAGTATCAGCAAGAAACTACGATCTCTCATAAAATCATCCAAGGTGAGCTTTGAAAGAAAAATTGCCAAGGACTCCAAAGATAACCACAAGGCATTCTTTAGCTATGTCAAGAATCTAAGTGGCAATGCTCAGATCTGCTTGGAGTTAGTGCAGAATGGGACAAAATACACCAGGCAGACTGGTTCAGTGCAAACTTCCCCCCACCCCCAAAAGGGCCCATAACCATACCAGAAGAATGTAGAGTCCCCAAAATCACAGACACTCGGGTTAAAACAGCCCTCTCCAAAGCCAAAAACACAGCATCAATGGGACCGGACGGTGTCCCAGGCTGCGTCCTACACTAGCCCCTCATCTAATCACACTGTTCAAACTCAGCCTCTCCACAGGCTACATACCCATAGAGTGGCGCACAGCAACGGTTATTCTGCTCCACAAAGGTGGAGCCATAGCAGACCCCAGGAACTATTGGCCTATAAGCCTGACTAGCTTGGTCTGCAAGGCTATGAAGTGCATCATCATGGAACTCCTTAACAGAGACATTGGGAACTTCCAAACACTGAACCCTACCCAGTTTGGCTTTAAGGGCAGATCATGCCTCCTAAACCTGGTGGACTTCTTTGAGACAGTTACCAAGGCTATAGATGAGGGAAAGGTGGTACACACAGCCTACCTAGACCTGGCTAAGGCCTTCGACACCATTCCCCATTCTGGTATTATAGACAAGTTCACCAGCCTGAACATAAACCCCTACTTACTTCACAAGATGGATTACCAACTGGCTCACGGACAGAACCCACATGGTGAGAGTTGTGAGAGCTAGGTCAGACTCTAAACCGGTTACAGGTGGCGTTCCCCAGGGCTCAGTACTAGGACCCGTCCTGTTCGACATATACTTCTCAGAGGTACAGGCAAGCACAGGACTATGGCTAATCAAGTTCACAGACTGCAAACTAGGGGCTATAATTGACTCTCCGGCTGACACAGACATCCTCCAAAAGGGTCTCACTAAGATGGATACCTGATGTCAAAATCATGGCCTCAAGCTAAATGCCAAAAAGTGCATAGTCATCCCCTTTGGAAAAAACAAAGTACCCACAAACTACCACGTAGGTGGTAGTTCCCTAAATACGGACGACGAAATAAGGGATCTGGGGACACAAGTAGATAGTAATCTCACCTTTGATAATCACATTGCCAAAGTGGTTAGAAAATCCTTCTACGTGGCCCACCTAATCACAAAAGGGTTCGCATACAGGTCAAAAGAAGTCATTGTGCCCCTCTACTCATCACTCATCAGACCCATCATAGAGTACAACACCCCATTTGGGATGTACCTTACAAGACACCTGCAACAGCTGGAAATACCACAGAAGTACCTCACCAAGAGAATCACTGGCCTCAAACAGATGCCCTATGCAGCTCGACTGAAGAAACTCCAGTTGTCCTCTGTTGCATACCGCCTACTCAGAGGTGATCTCTGCCTGACATACAAGGCCATGTCCAACCCAGAATGCTCCACCTAAAGAAAACCTTATCCCCTTGAGCCAGACGCTCTAGGGATCTAAACCTCACCACAACAATAAATAGGACATGCTGGAGGGAAAGATTCCTGTCCCAGAGACTTCCCATGCTTTGGAACAAGATCCCCAATCTATATTAGGCAGAGCTCCTTGCTTACACTCTTCAAAAGAAACCTTGATGAGTGGATGGGAAGCAGAAAGTTTACCTCGGGGGATCACTTCAGTGGCTCTGCTGGACAGAGGTACAGGGAACTAATCTAAGTGGGCGACGAAAGCCAACACATTCTGGCTAGGCTTATAAATGCCTTCGGGCAGATAGCCTAGTACCCACCTATGAACCTAAGAGATGTAGTGCCGCCTGTAAATAATGAAAGTATCTAACTGTGGGAAACCTCTCCGTCTACCACTTCTGCAGTCTTCTTGTAGTAGAGCTGTAAAACTGCACTGCCAATGTGACTTGAGTGTTTGAGACATTTCCTTGGTACTCAAGAATCTACCTTTTCCATGTTTATTAAAACTTGGAAGTAGTAATGATGACCTTACTGTATTAAAAATTGAAATGTAGTGTTTTAGTTTTGAGTCAAGACTTTCAAGTTTTAGTTAGAGATGTCCTGCATTTCTTTGATGACTATATATAAAGATCTTAAGCAAAAGAAATTGATCTTCTAAGCTAGAGTGTACAGAAAAAATAGTACAAAAAACAAAGCAGTGATATAAGAAGCCTGTCCTGTACCACATAATCAAAATACTGAAATTTAAAAAGAATAAGACTTTTGCTAATCCCTCTTAGCAGAAGTGCCTCTTTTCTGAGGTGATCCAGGAATGCATGGTTAAGTGATTGGCTTGGATAGGCATGGTATTCATAAGGAGACTGAGGGATTCAAACCCAGGACTACAGAATGAAGCCTGTTCACTGCTCATAACCTTTACTCTTGTTCACTAAATTAACTTGCATACATAGTAAGTTGCATGTTTTATTAATCCTGTCCCATTGTACTGGACATGTTTAAAATACTAGTGAGACTTTAATATGACAAAATGTAAGTGAAGAGTGAATATGAAGGAAACTTTATCATTAGGCCAGTATTTTTCACAGTAATCACAAAATAAATCTTTTTTTTTTATGCAGTGTTTATTTATAAACCATTTTTGTTGACCGATCATGCATTGAGCAGTACTAATGTGTGTTCATCCACTCATTCTGCTGTTATCCAATAAATCCAGCACAGGGTTGAGGTGATCCTGTACTGACCAATGCTACATGGGGACAAGGCATTGCTCATCCTGACCAGGGTACCAGAACATCACAATGCACACCAGCACAGACATCTTTGTGCAATTCAAAGGATCAACAGTTCACCTTTGTGAGGTGGGAGGAAACTAGATCAATTAACAAATATGGACATAGATCCTTTAAGGTGGTATATATTCTACACAGAAGCACCCAGCCAGGAACTGAGCTACAGAGCTACCTCAGCCAGGAACCAATCTACAGAACCATTTGTTTTGATGCAGCAGTATTAACTGTTGCACCACTGAGCTTCCACCTGCCTTTTTGTGCCTATAGATTATATATATGTATATGTGTATGTGTATGTGTGTGTGTGTGTATGTATATGTATGTATATATATATATATATATATATATGTATATATATATATATATACATACATATATATGTATATATATATATATATATATATATATATATATATATATATATATATATATATATATAGAGAGAGAGAGAGAGAGTTCAAATGGCTACTTCCATTGTCAGTATTCTCAGGAATGCATGCTTACAGATTAAAATCCATTCCTCTGTTATAATGTATACAGTTATGTGAAATGGAAAAACTTTACTATAAAATTTGGTTATGCCAAATTGGTTTAACTTGTGCCTCCTTTCTTCTGCCTTATCCATTTTATTCTTCAATTTTTTTGTTGCAGGAGAGCTATATAGAAAAAGTTTAAGAAAGAAATGTAAGCCTTAAATATTTTCCTTTGACACTTTTTAATAGAATATGCTTTGCAATGAAAAATGACTAAATGGTTAACTGCAGTAATGGCTTCTCCTTACAAATGATTCTGCTTTATTCAGATCTGAAGCATATGTCAGATTCTCTACAAATAAACAGAGAGCAAAACCAGTAATAGATAACATTTTCTGTTATTTCTCATTATATTATGTGAAGCTCTATTACTTCACATATTTAATATTTTTGTTAAATAACTAGGTCTTGTATGTTAATATACAGTTTGCCTGTTATAAGCCAAGACAGTGTTGCTTCTTTGCCAAACATTTAAAGGTGTGTCAAAATTGCACCATAGTTAAGAAGCATGTCTGTATGTATTTTGAAGCTATGAAATGATTGCTGGAGAATAATGCAGAAATATATAAGAGATGACATTTTAGCAACACATAGAAATACTGCAGTTTATTCATTTAGTTTGATTCCCAGTTTGGGGAAAAATTGTAAAACAATTTTTTGCAACATGCATAGCTGTTTGTTTGCTATTTTGAAATAAAAACAAAAAAAGCTCTCTGATTGCTTACTTTACTTGATTGATACATTTTAGTTACTGTAGTTTTCACTTGGTGATTTTTGCACTTTAATAGCTTTGATTGCACACACATTTTCCCACATGCACAATGGATGTGTTAAGGGAATGCACAGCTTTGCTACAGTATGAAGAGTGACTCTAAAGGAATCTATGTATCTTGCTTATAAACTGCTCAGTGGGATAAATGTAATTTTGAGGGGGGTGTGAAAGGCTTGCAAAAAGTGATTCTGTAAAATTGATTTTTTTTAAGATGAATCATGTCAATGTGTATGGGAGTTGTGTATTATTTTAGGCAGTATTGCACTGTGAATAAGAACAAAAAAGCAACATATTTTATATTCCATGTTTCAAACTGCATTCTACACTAGTCTCTTGTGAAATACTGACGCACTGATAGGTGCCTACACATTTATACTAGTTATTTTCGCAACCTGATTTGACAGCAAAATATGAAGTCATTTGTTTATTGAATTTAACAGTTTTCTTTCTCAAACATTATAATAGTTTAGTATTTTCATAGCATGTGCAACTTATGTATTGTAGAATGCATTTGCAAAAGTTAATTCATGTGTAATATTTTTTATTAATAATGAAACTTTGAAATGTAGTGTTGTGTATAAAACTAGTACACAAGTAAAATACATAGCACTGCTATTTGTATTTTATTTCTTTCCAATTGCCTTTCTATGCTATTTTTCAGTTGGTACAGGTGGTGGTGCAGCGGTAGCGTTGTTGCCTCACAGCAAGAGGTTCTCCTGTTTGATTCTTGGCTGGAGTATGGGGAGTGCCTTCTGTGTAGAGTCTGCATGTCCTCCCCGTGGTTGGGTGGGCATTCGAAAGACATGCGTAAATGGGCATGCCTTTGAAGGTTGAACGTCGAGCTGGCACCTCTGGGTTCGTGAAAATCTATTGCCATTCATTAGTGGACTGGAGTTCCACTGTGGCAGCCCCTAACCAGGAAAAGCCGAAAGACGACAACAGGAAAATGCAACAGTTTAGAATGTAGTGGCTTACATGTCTGATGTATAGCTTGTAAGACAGAAAACAGTAGACTTGAAATTGGCAACTTTGGCTCATACAGTCTTGTATATGCAAAACTGCAATAAGCAAGAGCTTTATGAAATAAGTAGTTTTTGATTTGTACAAAAATGTAAGTTTACTGCTGAAGCTTAGTTTAGTCTTTGACAGTAAGTGAAATTAACTATATGATGTATACTCACACTCTGTTGTCTCAATATTATGTTTGTCAGACTAGAAAAGCAGCTCTACATTGGGTATATGATGTCATGCTTCTTGTGGGTCAGTGCTAATTTTAAGGGTTTGTGGCCAAGCAAGTTTGCAGATTGTCAAACTTTGTGCCATCAAAAACTCCCCATATGACTCCAAGATCCTCTAAAGTGGTCTGTGCCAAACAATAGCTGTTGTCAAAACCATTGACTAAAAGTAAAAACCAAGAAACATAGAGCCCTATCATTTGGCAAGCATGACTCCCCTTCTAACTATCACATTGATAATACACCTCTAAAAATCTATTCCGAAGTTAGGGATCTAGGAAGCTGTTGAAAATAAACTGCCCTTTGCCCTCCACACATCCACTGTTGTAAGAAAATCAAGATGCAGGGATGTAATTGTTCCAGTGTATTCAGCATTCATGAAGCATAGCATTGAGCATCATGCCCCTTTTGGCATGTACCTGTCCAAACCATAAGTTATAGACACTCTGCGGACCAATTCCAAGCCTTGTCACTCTCCTCAGTATCATATCCTGTTAGACCTCTTATACTTTCACAAATCGAATGCTGTCATAATAATCCACTCAAGGGATCTCAATATCTTTTGTAAAATGATTAAACATGCTGGAGACTTATGTCTATATCAGAGAAAGTACTGCTTTCATGGAACCATCTTCTACTCCACGTAAACAAAGAACTTCTCTTAACTCTATTCAGATGTAATTTTGACAAATGGATGGGTAATGGCTAATTCACCCTCTGTTAGGACCTTTATCCCTCTTGGATTGGAGAAACATCTAAATTTCCCAACATATCCATGCCCTACACTTCTTTGGTTTATTTGTGTGCTAAATATGAGGGATAAAAACTACCATAGGAATGTAAGGATAGGCTTCTTAAGATCCTCAAAAATCAGTAACATTGTAAGTACCTATGAACACTGTTTATACAAATTAATATAATGTAAAATCTAGTTGAGATAGATTACATATTTAATGTCACTGGAAGATACACCAGTCATTTAGGATTCATAAGATTTTCAAGGCTGCTTTAGTCTAATGAACATGTATACTTTGCCAGTACAGACCATCAAGTTTTGTCTCCTATCTTAAGGAGGGAGAAGAGAGTTAGTCCCAGAATGAATTTAAATGTAACCATCCATTCATCCAGTTTGTTTGAAGGAAGATATTGAATTCCATTATTTAACCTGTGGATGAAGCTTATTCCAGAGAAGGGGATGGTGTTTGGTGATGAATCTGTCTCTCCATCACATTCCATCTCCTGGTGGAGGTTCAGGTCCCTGATTCCAGTGTTAGCTGTTTCACTCACTGAGAAATAGGATGTCAAGGACTATCAGGTTAGGCACAGGTCATTTTTCAGGACATCTGTAAAACACTTCGAATCTGCCCTGTTAACTACATTTTTTTGAGAACAGACTATGTTCTTCATGTTTCACTGTTGCAGTCATCACTTGTGGGTTTTCCCTGCTGTGGTAGCCCTCTGCTGGCCTGAATACCAGAGTCAATGTTTTTGTGCGCCGTCTGCTGTCGCCTGTAGTCTGACTTCAGGTCGTCGGTACAATAAAGAAAGGCAGCCAACGTCATTACATCAGTCTTTCTTGCCGAGGAGCCTGTAGCAGAAGCAGTTCGCACGGGTGCCGGTCAGTCGCTACCAGAAGTCGAATTTCAGCAGAAAACGTCTAAAGCTATGTACCCCATTGGGGACCCTTTTTTCTTGCTCTAACTGATGTCCGACAAAGTTAATTGTCTCACCTGTGGAAAGCAGATCCCACACTGAGACTTTCATTCTTACTGCATCACTTGTTTAGGCCCAGACCACGACGTCCCTCGTTGCTGGTTCTGTGCCCTCTTTAATGTGAGAACCATTCGCCGTCGAGCTCTTTTTGTAGACAATTATTTTCATACTCCATCTTCAAATTCTGTTATGGCATCCGTCAGCCAACAATCCACCGACATTCCAAAAAATTTAAAGATAGAGACAGGCCATACAAGGCTAAGCCTTCCGACAATACTACTGCTAAGCAAGTCATCAGTTCTCTGGAATTCAGTGAGGTACTTTTGCAGCCCCTGATGCCTGACTCTCTTTCTACGCAGGCCTCTGCAGAGACACTTTCAGAGTTCGGTGTGCTGCAGAAATCCAGTTTGTCTTCTGAGTCTTTGGCTGTCTCTGCGTCTGTTGGGTCTGGAGTCACGACGCAGGCACTGGCTTCCGAGGAGGCCATTCGCACCACTGATTCTAGACAAAAAACAACTTCTTCTATTTTGACTACTGTTTTGTCAGAGACCGACTGATTCTATCAGCCATCGATGCCAAGCCACTCCTAGGAAATCTGCTTCTAGCCACTATCTTGCTACTGCTCCCCCACCCCAAGCTCAAATGTTTAAAATGGCAGAGGATCTCATCTCCCTTATCCGAGGTACTCAAGCCCCCACTCCAAAAAGGAAAAGGCTTCCTTCTCCAGAAATTGACAGACCAAGAGTCTGAGGAATCTAATTATTCTGCCTTTGAAGAGGAACAGCAGCCCTTAACTGTTTTGAGGATTCAGATGCAGAGGAATCCATCCCCTCTGCCTCCCCTCCAGAAGACCTCTCCTTCAGAGAAACACTTCAATCTATCGGGGAAAATTTTCAGTGGGAATCTCAAGACTACCCACAGTCAAAGAAATGACCTAGAGAGTTTCTGGACCTGCCCCAGCACAGACTCTGGCCATCCCACCTATTCTAGAAGTGGTGGATGATGTTTTCCTTGAATTTAGTTTAGCCTCTAATGCCCTGCCTCCTGCTCCAGCTAAACCTGACAGGTACTACAGAGTACCAGATTCTCACAAATACCTGTACAGGAACCCTGCTGGGATACTCAGGGACCCAAAGGAGCTAAGACTAGTTCTATCAAGAATCCCCTTCCTTCTGACAAGGACCTCTGAAGCTGAAATGCACACAAACACCAATCACAACCAAAGTGTCAGCTTACAACACCAGTGTGCCACCCAGCAACAGCCCCTAAGGTAAGACAACGTATCTAACACTTCAGTGTGACTGACTACAGAGTCACATATGACTGATGTCCCACTCACCAGGCTGAACAAGGAGAAATTACAGTCAGCTGCCTGTCGGGTGCCAGGGTCCACCACATAATGCATGCACTCAAGTCACTCCACAAGTACAAATATGACTCTGTCATTGTCCATGTTGGAGTGAATAACTTGAGATGTACCTCCCTGGACTACATGAAAAGAGACATGGAAGAGCTCTCGGATCATGTGGCCCACGCAGGTATGACTTTAGCCCTGAGTAGCATCCTGTCTTCGCCCAGAATGACACCACAGTATAAGAACAAAATGATTGACTTCAACAATCGGCTAAGCTTCAGGTGTCATTCAAAGAGGATCCAGTATCTGTCTGCCTGGGATGGACATGATGGACAGACCACGATGCTTTGCCAGAGATGGTCTGCACCTGTTGCCCCTGGGATTAAGGTTACTGGCTAAGGCTCTTGCCACCCCTATAGTGCCTTTTTTAGGCAAAGTTCAAAGGACAAAACCATCACCATAACCGGTACAAGCATACAAATTTTGAAGGTAATGCTACTCAATGCTAGAAGTCTAAACTTCAAAATGCACTCTCTCGAGGCACTCCTAAAAATGGAGAACATCGATATCTGTGCAGTAACTGAGACATGTTCAAGGCTCCAGAGAGCACTCCTGCAATACCACGCTACAACTCTTATCACACTTTTTGGCCACAAAACCAGGACTGAAACACTAAAGGTGGAGGAGTGTCCATATTCACCAAGGATATTCACACCACCAGGCCAGTTGCCTAACACAATGCGTCTTAAATTCTCCAGGTGCAACTAACACTAGATAAGACTGCAATCCAAATTGTAGCTTGCTACAGATCCCCCACCATGCCCAAAGATTCTCACTACACCTTTCTAAACCTACTGGAAAATATTAAGATGCAACCAATCACCCTAATACTGGGTGATTTCAACCACCCTGCCATTAACTGGGAAAACTACTCGTGTACCAACACCTTTGCCCAATGGTTTCTGGAATTCATAAATTCCAATGCCCTGGATCAACTAATCCATAGTCCCACTAGGGGCTCCAATATCCTAGACTGGTCATTACCAACATGGGAAATCGATGCTCCACACCTATGGTCACCCCCTCGCTGGTCAGGTCTGACCATAAGCTAATCACCCTTAACATCCATATCCCACCCCCAACCCCCAGTAAGGAAATCTCCATAAAAAAAACTTCTCCAAGGCCAACTTCATGCTACTCAAGTCAGAACTGAAAGTGTGACTGCTGAATCCTACAATAAGGCACTGTATGAGCACATCCACTCATGCATGAATCATACCATCCCAAATAGAACCAAGATGCTCTCCTCCAAAAAAAGGAAGCCAATCTGGTGGTCCCCTGCCATAAACAAACCTTACAACAAAAGGAAGAAACTGTTGCAGAAAAGAGGAAAATCCCAGGATGCAAAAAACTCCCCTACCAGCCTCAGTAAGAAGCTGAGATCCCTCATAAAATCCTCCAAAGCTAGTTATGAAAATAAAATTGCCAAAGATTCCGAAGACAAGTACAAGGCATTCTATAACTGTCAAGAATCTAAATGGCAATGTTCAGATCTACTCTGAGCTACAACAGAATGGCATTAAATATACTGATCCCAAGGATATTGCCACTATCCTGGCAGATCAATTCAATGCCAACTTCACCCCCCCTCTCATCCCCTAAACAGCCCATGTCAATACCAGAAGATTGCCAAATTCCGGTAATAACGGCCACACAGGTAAGAAACGTAGTCTCCAAAGCTAAGAATATAGCATCAGTGGGTCCAGATGACATCCCAGGCTGTGTATTACATGAACTACAAAATGAACTGGCACCTCACCTAAATGTCATGTTTAATCATAGCTTCACCTCAGGCTTCATGCCCACTGAATGGCGCACAGGTACAGTTATCCCACTCCACAAGGAGAGATCCACCTTGGATCCTGGGAACTTCCGCCCCATCAGTCTGACGAGCTTGATCTGCAAGGCCATGGAATATATCATCATATAGTGGCAAAGCCCATATGGGGATGCAGAGGGGTTGATATCCCCTAAATAAATTAGACCTGTGAGTTGCCCTGTTGCATTTGTTACCATGATGGTAATGTGTGGCTGCAGTAAACCTGATGAGGGCAACTCAGCAGAGGTCAATTAGATACTGTTCTATCATTAGAGGATTTGTTTTTATTCTTATTTGCAGATACTGAGAAAGGGCATGAATAAAAGGGGAGGTGAGAGAAAGAGGGAGACGAAGTACTAAAACAGAAGAGAAAGACCCCAAAATGAAAGAAAATGACATTTATTTAGCTATGATTAATAGTTTGTGACTGTGCTTTGCACTGCATATCACTGTAATTTTGTATATTTGTTGCCAAATATGTTATTGATATTTTTATCAGTTTGTTTTACTAAAACTGTATTTAATTCTCATTTGTTCACCATTTTATTTCTACTAGGCTAGTAGCTTTTTTTCAGGAAGAGTTGAGTTTTTATTTATTCTACTAGGATATATTTGGCCAGGGCATCAGGGAACTTCCCATACTCGTTAATGTATCCAGTGGGACCTGTTTTGGAGGAACAACTCCTGTTTCCATTCCAGGTGCAGATGTAGCCAGGAGAAACAAGAAACAGATGGATAGAGAAGGAGATGATGGAGTGGTGAAAGAAATTAAGGAGAAAGCAAATATTGAAACTTGAGAATCTGTGCAGGATTCTGAAGGAAATATTTTAAAGAAACCTGTTTGGAGATGATTCAGCAAATGATGGATTAAATATGACCCTGTAGTCAAGAGGGTTGCAGGATGATTTTACATAAAGAAATTGTGGTGTAGAATGAGCCAAAAAATGAAGGAGATGTTTCCTCAAGGAACATATGGAGAAAATGCAAAAGGAGGATACAGAGACAATCCTGAAAAATACTGGTGAATAGAAAAGAAAATGTGTTAAAAGAAGGCCAAAGTGGAGTATCAGACTTTTTTTTTTTTAAGTGGAAAATTTTCTTGGAGAATATGAAGAAAAGAGAGACTGTAATCCATATAATCTTTAGGTAATAAAAGCATTTTATAGGGTAACAAAGAAGAAAATTCATGTACAATTTCAAATAGAGGTAGAGAGGCTTTGAAAGGACATTTGAAAGATTTATGTAAGTAAGTACTAGACATTGCAAAAGTTTGACAAAAGGTGTTTATGGAGTGGTATCTGGGATTGAAATATTGTGTTAAAAATAAAAGGAGAAAAATTATACATATACCAAGCACGATAAATGTGGAGGGGAATAGGGGTGTTATAAAGTACTGGGGACCACCCAAAACATGTTTTTTTTTTTTTTGGAAAAGTATATTTGATAAGTAGCTGTGACAAAAGAAAATGTTATATTTGTGTGCAAATGGGACCCAATTTAAAAAAAATAATTGAAATGTTAGAAATATAACAAAATTGGACATTTATGGGTGGATTTCAAAAATTAAAATGAGAGTAAGGAGGAAGAAAATGAACAAAGAGACGAAATTTTAGAGGTAGTAGAAAAAGAATAATATGAAAGAAGAGGATATAAAAGAAGGTTCTAAAATAAGTGATGACATAAATGGGGAGGTAGTAAAAGGAATGAAAATAATTTTATTGGAAAAAGGGTAAAATACAGAAAAAGAAAATATAAAGGGATAAGTACAAAAGAAAAAAAGAAAGGAAATGAATGGAAAAAAATATACAGCAAATGACTGAGGCCTGGTATAGTGGTTAAGGTGTTTGACTCCATGAACAGAAGGTACAATGCTTCTCACTTTGGGGAAGGAAATTGGCTAGTCTTTGAAAGGCATATTAAAAGAGCGAGCCTGGTAATTGGCAATGAACTTGTAAAACCATGACTTAAAGGAAAAGGGAAAATGAAAAATTTAGAGTGCTCTCTATAAATGTATATAGTATTACTATATTAAGAAGAAAATGAATTTTGGAGTGGTGTAATACATGTGATATAGATGCAATTGCATTAGACAAAGTTTTAACAAATGAATGATTACAAGAATAATCTCGAGTTTAGGAAATGAAACTGTGGGGAGGAAAGATAGTCTGGAATTTGTAAAATGAGAGATTCTGGAATAGCTATATTCCGTACAAATACAGTGAAGATATTAGACGTAGCTTTAACAAAAAATAGGAAGATAACCATTGTAGATTTAAAATGGAAAGAACAAGTATGTCGAATTATAACATTATTTGCAATTAGTATAAACTTATAAAGGAAAAGCTTATTTCATAAGATTCTAGACTATGTAGTGATAAATATGAATATTATAATTACAGGAGACTTTAATTGAGATTTAAGAGGCAATTGCAAAAAGAAAGGAAATGATACAAGAAAAATCTTAGAAGCTATAAGATGAGGCAAGTTAAAACTCTGGGACACAAATGCATGTACTAACAAAAGGAGTATGTGTAGAACTGAAATAGATTATTTTGTAGTATCAGAAGGTTAAGTTATATGAGAGGGGGAGGTAGTTGTAATATTTCTGATCATCTTGCAATGTGGCTAGAGATGAAGGAAAACAAGGAATATATAAAAATAGGAAAATGAATAAAAGGATAAATGAGAAAGCATGGTGTGAAGAAGGAAAGAAATTAGTAATACAGTTATGGAAAGATCGTATTATCATGAAAACATTACATAAAAATTGGTCTGAATGGTGGACGATATTTAAGGAAAAATATAAAAAGATGTTTTTTACAGTGGTAATATGTGAGAAAAGCAGAGTAAGAAAAATATAAAAGAACATACAAGGATGCATTGGAAGATTTAGGGCATAATAGAAAGTACTTTGACAAAGAAAAAGAATTATATGAAATAAAGAGAATATACAAGAATTGTTATATAAGCAAATATATTTTTACAATGAAAAATAAACAAATGTTGAATTACTTAAGCAGATTAGTAAAGGAAGATGGTAGTGTAAAATATGGAAAAGGATAAATAGAAAGAAGTCAGGAAAAGATTATGAATGGTGGAGTACAATAAAGCATATGTTAACAGAAAAACTGACTACAGATGGAAAAGGAGATTTCTTTAAATGTGATGGATAAAATATTAGGACAGGTAAATATAGATTTGGCTGCAGGGCAGATGTAATAGGATATGAAATGTTTAAAAATGTAAGGGATTAACAAAAAATATTTTTAAAGATTTTCAATGAATGGTTAAATGAAGTTTTATGTATAAAGAATTATGTAGTGGAATTCTTAAATTCATATGGAAGAAGGAAGCCAGACAATTAAAAAAAAATGGAGACAGTATTGAATAATACTGATTTGTATTATTTTCATAAAAATATTATAAAGAGATTTAAAACTAAAATGGAAAGTATTATGGACAATAGCATCTATAGTATAAAGGGGGATAGGTTTGTCAAGAATTATTAATGATAGGTACAAATGTTATGGATATGAACAGAAAATAAGCAAAAATGATAGGAAACTTTAACAAGGCATTCAACCCAACTGGACATGAAATCTCATGGGTAATAATGAAAGAATACAATATAAGTGAGATAGTTAGGAAATTATGTATGTCAGTGTACAGTAATAATACAGTATAAATACTTGTAAATGGTTGGGTAAGCCAAGAGGTAGAGATGAAGAGTAGTGTAAGACAGGAATGTCCAATGAGTTGTATGCTTTTTTGCATTAGTTACGAATGTGATAGTAAGTGAAATTACAAAATGAAGGAGGCATGGTATGTAACACCTGGAGGGTTAATAATTCCATTTTGTTAAAATATACAAATGACATAATTGCAAACCCCCTTAAAATTTGGAGCGATGATTTGCACAAACGAGTGCTAGAGATGATAGGAATAGTTTTAAATAGAGAAAGGTAAAACGTTCGGTAATAAAGATAGGGGTGTATGTTTTACAATTAATGAAATGTCTGTGTTTGGTATAAACTTTGGGAATAAAGATGCAAGTAGAATTCAGTGGGGAAACACAGTAGAGGAAATGAAGCAAACCTGTCTTTTTTGGTGAACATATAAATGATCATTCAGGAAAAAAGATGTATTTGATAAATTCGTAATTGACCAGGAAATAGTATACTTACCAAGTGTATTTATGTTGCCAACAACATTTGAAAAGAAATTAGTGCAGATATTTTTTTTTCATTCATATGGGGTTCTAAATTAAACCCAGTAATAATAAGAGTTTTGTATGTAAATAAAGAAGGAGGTGGTTTAGGCAGTGGCGGCTGGTGACTTCAAATCACAGGGGGGCTGCAGGAGACAGCTGAATGGGTGGGGTCAAGGGGGTGTGGTCAACCAGAAAGGGGAGGAGCTATGCACAAAACCACAAAAAACTAACTTTAATTAAATACGCTGCCCTGGGTGGCAAACCATCATTATGAAAGTCCAATCAAGACAAAAATAAGTGTAGAAGAATAAAAATGTTTCAATGCATTGGCTGCATGACAGCTTACTTAATATCTAGATGGAAACAAAAGGTTGTGAGGCATGAAAAAATAAATTACTTTAAATACATTACTGGAATGCCAGTCAAAATCAAGTATAAGAAAAAACCAGAAGCACTCAACTCAAACCACTCTCCTTGCACTGCAGTCCTAACTATAATATACTCCGCTTTATTAAACTACCAACTAACCTGCTGCACGTAGGAATCTATGTGATGCCCCTACTTGTAAAAATGTTTCTTATCCAAAAGACCTGCTGCCTGACAACTTGTTTCCATGGGGAAAAACATGATAAAAGTAAAAATGAAAAGCAAACAAGAAACAAGCTCAAGATACATTGCTTAAAGGATTACTGTACAGGTTATGGGACCACACATGATTGGCATTCTGTTTAGTTTACGGGTAAAGTCTGTAGAGATGACTGGAAGTCTCCAACAAGTGTAATGAGCTTTTTAAAATAATGGAATCCTGTCCTTCAATACCCAAGGCTTATACATTATCTAGTTAAGTATTCTCTGCATGGCAACAGCAGAAAGGCTTTCAATGTTGGCAATTCTTTTAACAGTATGCTTATTAAAGCTTACTTGCATCTTACGATCTCAGACAAGCTTATCTTATGGTCATTAAAGCATTGCTACTTAAAAACACAGAGCAACAGGCACTTTGAGTAATAAGCATAAATCAACAGTACAAAATATGACAGAAACCAGACCATTCTGCAAAATCAAGGACGGATGAAAAGCCACTGTAGTACTTTATGCAGTGTGTCCTCCCCATCCGGGGTAGATACAACTACTCCTTGCCTTGCTTGGACACATCCAGAGTCACTACATGGGGAGTGGTGCAACAAGCATGTCACAATTTGAAATCTCGGCTGACTGTGATGGCCCTGACACATTTGTCATACCTCTCAACCTCAAGAGCAAGAAATCTGGACAAAGCCATACACAGAAGTGGGACAAAGGCCCAACAATAAGGACAGTTTAAATATTGCTCTAATAAACTTAGAAAGATAATAGAATAGGTCTTGCATTAGTATGAATTTTCTGAAGGGTATAAAATCTGGAAACTCAAATGTCTGTCATTTTCTAACTTCAGTCTTTAGTGATGTCACTAATTTGCCAAAAACACAATTTTATGAAAAATGGACAAAAAACGTGATGCAAAAATATAAAATAGACACACAATACAGCTAAGTCATACCCTGTCAAAGAAGGGACACTTTAATATTCAAGTACTGCTACCTTGAGCAGCTGACAAAATATAAAAAGAATCTACATGCATTTCAAGTAATCTATAACTTTGATTATTACAGTTATTTCTTAATTGTAAACCCTCCATAGTTTTCTTCCAAAATTGCTATTTTGGCGGAGGGATTATATATGTGGGGAAGAGCAACATTTTGAGCCAGGGAATTGGGGACAGTTGAGAGGTTGGCTATGCCTAATTCTATAAAGCAATTTATTTGCATGTACCTCTCAACCTGTTAATGCAGTAAAATCTGAACAAGGCCAAATACATATTGGGGGCACATATAAACAGTACTAAAATTGCTCTTTGTATAAATCTGAGACCAGTTGATAGAACAGCTCTTACTTTAACATGCATTTTTCTGAAGGTTATGAGTCTGAAACTTAGAGTGACTCTTGGCAAATCATTTAGGAATTCCTCCAACGCTTAGTTATGAAAATAAAATTGCCAAAGATTCCGAAGACAAGCACAAGGCATTCTATAACTGTCAAGAATCTAAATGGCAATGCTCAGATCTACTCTGAGCTACAACAGAATGGCATTAAATATACTGATCCCAAGGATATTGCCACTATCCTGGCAGATCAATTCAATGCCAATTTCACCCCCCCCCCATCCCCTAAACAGCCCATCTCAATACCAGAAGATAGCCAAATTCCGGTAATAACGGCTACACAGGTAAGAAACGTAGTCTCCAAAGCTAAGGATATAGCATCAGTGGGTCCAGATGACATCCCAGGCTGTGTATTACATGAACTACAAAATGAACTGGCAACTCACCTAAATGTCATGTTTAATCATAGCTTGATCTCAGGCTTCGTGCCCACTGAGTGGCGCACAGGTACAGTTATCCCACTCCACAAGGAGAGATCCACCTTGGATCCTGGGAACTACCGCCCCATCAGTCTGACGAGCCTGATCTGCAAGGCCATGGAATATATCATCATGGAACTTGTATATAAAGACATTGGCAACCTTCAAACACTGGACCTCACCCAGTTTGGGTTCGTGAAGGGCCGATCTTGTCTCCTGAACCTGATTGACGTCTTCAAATCAGTCTCCAGAGCTGTGGGTGAGGGTAAGGCAGTCCACACAGCCTATCTGGACCTTGCCAAGGCCTTTGACACCATCCCCCACTCTGGAATCATAGATAGACTTACTAAGGTGGGCATTAATCCCTACATCACTCGATGGGTTGCCAACTGGCTTACTGACAGACCCTACATTGTAAAAGTAGCCGACTCCAAATCCAGCTCCAGACAAGTGACAAGTGGAGTACCTCAGGGTTCAGTCCTGGGACTGCTCTTGTCTGGCATCTACTTCTTTGAAGTACAGGCCAACACTAAGGGACTCTGGCTAACAAAGTTCGCAGATGACTGCAAACTGGGAGCCATTATTGAATCCCCAAAAGGGCCTTGCAGAAACAGATGATTGGTGCCAGAGCCATGGGCTCAAGCTCAATGCCAAGAAATGTATTGTTATCCCCTTTGGAAACAAACCTGTACCCATGAATTACCACATAGGTGGCAGAACACTAAACACCGAAAGTGTGATAAGAGACTTAGGGACACAGGTGGACAGTGGTCTCACCTTTGATAACCACATCTCTGCAACAGTCAGTAAATCCTTCTATGTGGCACACCTCCTCACTAAGAGTTTTTCATCCAGAAAAAAGGTCATTGTCCCACTGTACTCATCCCTCATTAGACCAATTATAGAATACAACTCCCCGTTTGGTATGTACCTCTCAAGACATCTGCAACAACTGGAAAGGTTGCAGAAATACCTCACTAAAAGAGTCACAGGCCTAAAGCAGATGCCCTATGCTGACTGCCTTAAAAAACTACAGCTATACTGTGTCACATATCGTCTACTCAGAGGCGATTTCTGCTTAACATACAAGGCCATGTCAAACCCAGAGCTATTGGACATGCTACACTTAAAGAAATCCCAATCCCTCAGATCCACATGCTCCATGGATCTAAACCTTGTCATCACAATAAACAAAACCTGCTGCTGGGAGGGATAGGTTCCTGACCCAGAGACTCCCCAGACTCTGGAATAGACTGCCTATACATGTCAAGCAGAGCGCCTCTTTGGCCCTCTTCAAAAGGAACCTTGACGATTGGATGGGAGAAAGGAAATTCACCCTGGGGATCACGTCAGTCGCCCTGCTAGACAGGAGTCCAGGGAAGTAAATAGTGTGGGAAGAAATAGCCAGGGAATTGTTATGGCTAGGCTTGTGTAGACCCTAGGGCCTATAGCCTAGTTCCAACCTATGAAAGACTCCAGATCTCTGGACAGATGAGGTAAAAAAGTATACGCCTTTGCAGCCTTAGTTATCAGAGCACTCAGTTGTTAGTTCCATATGTTAAAATATCAACACACACTTTGGAACAATTAAAACAGAAGATTGCTACCTCTCCTGACCGTGCCAAATTAAAAGAGCTGGCAGAATTACTACACTCTGCTTGTCAAGTGGCCACGCGCACATAATACAATGTGGATATGACTCCCTAGAAGCCTCTATCAGGGCAGCAGTGACAGGGGATGTTATTAGAAGACATGCATAGCTGAAGGAGCAACCTCTCCCTGATCATGTCAAGTCTAAATTTATTGATGCACCCCTAGATAAGGAATGCCTGTTTGGGGGAAAAGCAGAAGAGGTGCTTAAAAAGGTGGAAGACGAAGCAAAATCTATGCAAACAGTAAAAGATTTCTTTCAAGTTCAACCACCCAGATTCAGCAGGAAATTCCCCTCTAAGCACTGACCTACACTGCACCCAGCATAGAGGGCAAAAGTAAGCCCCGCAGGGACAGGACATCCAGGCCCCTATCCCAGGGCAAAGAAGCAAACAAAATGGACCACTTCCGCCTCTAAGGCAGGGAGATCTAAGCTAAGCTTCTATGGTAAGATCTCACAATGACTCTCCCTCCCCCCTCTGCCCTCCTTTCACTCATCTAAAACTAGAAGGAAGGCTCACCCTCTTCAAGGGCATTTGGGTCTCTATAACCAAGGACCAATGGGTATTAAAAATAATTTCTCAGGGATACAGATTCTCCTTCGGCAAACTCCCAATTCCCAAAAGGGTACCCAGACCCCCCGTCAAACCAGTGGGCAGTGGCATTAAAACAGGTAAAAACACTAATATCCCAGGGGGCAGTAGAACCTGTCCCTTCGGATTAAACAGGAAAAGGTTTTTACTCCGGACTAATTCTTGTTCCCAGAAAAGAGGGCACTTGGTGCCTCATCATGGATCTGTCCAAACTGAATACCTCCTTTGTGGTCCCCAGATTCAGAATGCTAACTTTGCAGCAGCTCCTGCCTATGCTCACACAAAATGCCTGGTTGGTGACAGTAGACCTAAAAGATGCCTAACTCCATATTCCTGTCAGGGAATTGTGCAGAAAATTCCTGTGCTTCAGAGCAGGCAATCATCACTTTCAGTTCTCTGCACTACCCTTTGGCTTATCTACTGCTGCCAGAGTATTCACCAAATGCTTGGCCCTGGCTATAACTTTCTGCAGACAGAGAAATGTACAGATTTACCCTTACCAGGATGACTGCTTCATTCAGGTGAACAGCACAGTACCTCCTAACCTGGGTTACTTAGCATAGTTGCTCAATAGTGGCCTCTCCTTCTCCTCTATTAAAATCCATGCCTTGCCCATCTCTGCCTATTATGATTCAGACCCACCCCTCTTCTCTCATTCTTTGATTAAGCAATTCCTCAGAGGGGCTTCTAATATCTGGCCTCCTAGAAGACCTCCTACTCCACCCTGGGACCTGAATTATGTGTTAGAGAAACTAACCTTACCTCCTTTTGAACCTGCCGCTTCAGCAGAATTAAAATACCTATCCTGGAAGACTGTCTTCCTACTAGCTATTACCTCAGCCAGAAGGGTCTCAGAACTTCAAGCTCTCATGGCTGTCAAGCCCTTTATAATTTTCCATGCAGACATAGTCTCCCTGAGGACTAATCCCTCCTTTATGCCCAAGGTGGTATCTGATGTGATCCTTAACCAGGCTATACACCTTTCCACCTTCATTTCCAACCCTGAAAATAAGGGGGAACGAATTCTACACTCACTATATGTGCACAGACAACTCTGATACTATCTGAACCACTGTACTAAGCCATTCAGAAAAACTGATCAGCTTTTTGTAAGCTTTTCCCCAGGGGCAGAGGGGAAGCCCATCTCCAAACAAACCATTTCCAAATGGATTTTGCACTGTATCCATTTTTGCTACAGACTACATGGGAAACACATCCCTAACTCAATCTGTACCCACTCCACTAGGGCAACCTCCACTTCCATTGCCTTCCTCAGAGTACCTACCAGGGACATATTGGAAGCGGCCACCTGGACCTCTGTTCATACCTTTACAAAGCATTACCACCTACCTCTCTTTTCTAAGTCTAGGGCAGGGTTTGCCTCTGCAGTGCCTCCTGACCCATACCTAGGACTCTACCTATCCTTCCACCCTTTACCTCGGCTTTGGGAATCCTCCCAAAGGTAATGACTGCAACAGTGAAACACGAAGAACATAGTACAGTTGTGTACGCTTACCATAAATGTAGATGTTCGAGTGTATTCACTGTTGCAGTCTTGGTTTCCCTTCCTCCATCCCCCATTTCACATCTTCCCCTGGGTGGACACATGCTTCCCAAAGTGGCTCTTAGCCAGCAGGACCACTTCTCTCTTTTCCCTTTTGCTTCTGATAGTTTAGGGCAAGAAAAAATGATGTAATGACATCGGCTGCCTTGCTTTATAGTACTGACGACCTGACGTCAGACTACAGGCGACAGCAGCCGGCACACAAAAACATTGACTCTGGTATTTGGGCCGGCCAAGGGCTATCACACCAGGGATAACCCACAGGTGATGACTGCAACAGTGAATACATTCTGACATCTACATTTATGGTAAGTGTACACAACTGTACTTATCTTTTGTTCAGAACTGCCACGGCTTTTTGAGTTTAAGTCAAATGAGGTGCATACCTAAATGGACATTGCCAATCTGTCTTATACTAACACATTGGCTATAATTCAGACTAGTACACACTGTATAATTCTGTTTATACCACTAATGCTCAGTGCTTTTCAGCTAGAGCAATTCAGTGACCTCTGTACTGCTTTACTTAGAAAGAAAGCTTTGATCTTTATTGCCATAGCAGTCTCACTGGTGAAGGCTGTATACAAATACTGTAGTCCAGGGGTGTGACTAATGCTAATTAGACATGAACACATCACTGAAGTTTTTTTTTGCCTGAATCAGAATAATACAATGCAGTGATTCCATGAGTAGCCCTAAAGTGCTATTTGAGAAGCAAAGCAAAAAAGTATACTACGTATTTTGATTGTGTACACCAGCTCAGTCCTATGGCAGGATCTGGGCTGTTAATTTTCTGGGTGAGATGAGTAGAACAAAGCTTTCTGTGTGTCTGTGGGGGGTGAGTGCAAGTGTGTGTTCATGTATGAAGGGGCATCATTGCTAGATGTGTGTTGTACATGTGTGTATTTATGTATGCACATTTTGTTGGCTTCTGTGCAACTATGTCACTTGAGTTGGTCAGGGAAAACTAGTGTGGTAACTTGTAACTGCAGAGAGTTCAATTTAGAGATGTGATACTAATCCACAGTGGACATGTTCCATGTGTGCATTAGCATGTCTCTGAATTGCATTGCATCTCCATTGTACTAATGGGCACTGTGGCATTGCTCACACAAAGCTGGCAGGGATATGTTTTCTGAATCCCAGTCATTGTCCTCTGTGATGAAATTTATAATGTGCAAAATATTTTACACATTTTCTTACAAGTTGATGATTATGTTATGATTGTGTTTGTGAGGCTGATAACACTGTGTGCTGACTTTGCCAGTGAGACTTTTATATTTCTGCTGATTTTGATTAATTTTCATGAATTTAGTTGTTAAATATGTCTGCTGCTGAAAATGAATGCATACATTTGTGAGTGAAGCTACATTGTATTGAGTGTGGCTACATTGTATTACTGCATTCTGAACTGTTGCATGTCATTGAGGACAGTGGAAGCTGCAGTGTGTGTACTTGTGCATTCTTCCTTTCACCCTTTCCACACAGATAAATTCTTACTGCTTAAATTCCAGTTCCAGTATATCAGTAATGTTAACCCCATGACTAAGGGTAGAAATCAGCAGTGAATATACAAGTACAGGAAGTACTAACTGATGTCGGTGAATGATAGTTCTGTACTTTGAAAAAAAATGTAACTTACCACTTGGGCTTTGTTCCCACATTTCTTTTGGGTCTACTTTGATTTATCATTACCCTTTTCACAATTTAGTATAAACTTGGACTGAGTAAAATTGAGTAAAAAGGGATATAGTGGCAAAGCCCACATGGGGATGCAGAGGGGTTGATATCCCCTAAATAAATTAGACCTGTGAGTTGCCCTGTTGCATTTGTTACCATGATGGTAATGTGTGGCTGCAGTAAACCTGATGAGGGCAACTCAGCAGAGGTCAATTAGATACTGTTCTATCATTAGAGGATTTGTTTTTATTCTTATTTGCAGATACTGAGAAAGGGCATGAATAAAAGGGGAGGTGAGAGAAAGAGGGAGACAAAGAAGTACTAAAACAGAAGAGAAAGACCCCAAAATGAAAGAAAATGACATTTATTTAGCTATGATTAATAGTTTGTGACTGTGCTTTGCGCTGCATATCACTGTAATTTTGTATATTTGCTGCCAAATATGTTATTGATATTTTTATCGGTTTGTTTTACTAAAACTGTATTTAATTCGCATTTGTTCACCATTTTATTTCTACTAGGCTAGTAGCTTTTTTTCAGGAAGAGCTGAGTTTTTATTTATTCTACTAGGATATATTTGGCCAGGGCATCAGGGAACTTCACATACCCATTAATGTTTCCAGTGGGACCTGTTTTGGAGGAACAACTCATGTTTCCATTCCAGGTGCAGATGTAGCCAGGAGAAACAGGAAACAGATGGATAGAGAAGGAGATGATGGAGTGGTGAAAGAAATTAAGGAGAAAGCAAATATTGAAACTGGAGAATCTGTGCAGGATTCTGAAGGAAATATTTTAAAGAAACCTGTTTGGAGATGATTCAGCAAATGATGGATTAAATATGACCCTGCAGTCAAGAGGGTTGCAGGATGATTTTACATAAAGAAGTTGTGGTGTAGAATGAGCCAAAAAATGAAGGAGATGTTTCCTCATGGGACATATGGAGAAAATGCAAAAGGAGGATACAGAGACAATCCTGAAAAATACTGGTGAAATAGAAAAGAAAATGTGTTAAAAGAAGGCCAAAGTGGAGTATCAGACTTTTTTTTTTTTAAGTGGAAAATTTTCTTGGAGAATATGAAGAAAAGAGAGACTGTAATCCATATAATCTTTAGGTAATAAAAGCATTTTATAGGGTAACAAAGAAGAAAATTCATGTACAGTTTCAAACAGAGGTAGAGAGGCTTTGAAAGGACATTTGAAAGATTTATGTAAGTAAGTACTAGACATTGCAAATGTTTGACAAAAGGTGTTTATGGAGTAGTATCTGGGATTGTAATATTGTGTTAAAAATAAAAGGAGAAAAATTATACATATACCAAGCACGATAAATGTGGAGGGGAATAGGGGTGTTATAAAGTACTGGGGACCACCCAAAACATGTATTTTTTTTTTTTTTTTGGAAAAGGATATTTGATAAGTAGCTGTGACAAAAGGAAATGTTATATCTGTGTGCAAATGGGACACAATTTAAAAAAAAAATAATTGAAATGTTAGAAATATAACAAAATTGGACATTTATGGGTGGATTTCAAAAATTAAAATGAGAGTAAGGAAAAAGGAGGAAGAAAATGAACAAAGAGACGAAATTTTAGAGGTAGTAGAAAAAGAATAATATGAAAAAAGAGGATATAAAAGAAGGTTCTAAAATAAGTGATGACATAAATGGGGAGGTAGTAAAAGGAATGAAAATAATTTATCGAAAAATGGGTAAAATACAGAAAAAGAAAATATAAAGGGATAAGTACAAAAGAAAAAAAGAAAGGAAATGAATGGAAAAAAATATACAGCAAATGACTGAGGCCTGGTATAGTGGTTAAGGTGTTTGACTCGCAGACAAGAAGGTACAATGCTTCTCACTTTGGGGAAGGAAATTGGCTAGTCTTTGAAAGGCATATTAAAAGAGCGAGCCTGGTAATTGGCAATGAACTTGTAAAACCATGACTTAAAGGAAAAGGGAAAATGAAAAATTTAGAGTGCTTTCTATAAATGTATATAGTATTACTATATTAAGAAGAAAATTAATTTTGGAGTGGTGTAATACATGTGATATAGATGCAATTGCATTAGACAAAGTTTTAACAAATGAATGATTACAAGAATAATCTCAAGTTTAGGAAATGTAACTATGGGGAGGAAAGATAATCTGGAATTTGTAAAATGAGAGATTCTGGAATAGCTATATTCCGTACAAATACAGTGAAGATATTAGACGTAGCTTTAACAAAAAATAGGAAGATAACCATTGTAGATTTAAAATGGAAAGAACAAGTATGTTGAATTATAACATTATTTGCAATTAGTATAAACTTATAAAGGAAAAGCTTATTTCATAAGATTCTAGACTATGTAGTGATAAATATGAATATTATAATTACAGGAGACTTTAATTGAGATTTAAGAGGCAATTGCAAAAAGAAAGGAAACAATACAAGACAAATCTTAGAAGCTATAAGATGAGGTAAGTTAAAACTCTGGGACAAAAATGCATGTACTAACAAAAGGAGTATGTGTAGAACTGAAATAGATTATTTTGTAGTATCAGAAGGTTAAGTTATATGAGAGGGGGAGGTAGTTGAAATATTTCTGATCATCTTGTAATGTGGCTAGAGATGAAGGAAAACAAGGAATATATAAAAATATGAAAATGAATAAAAGGATAAATGAGAAAGCATGGTGTGAAGAAGGAAAGAAATTAGTAATACAGTTATGGAAATATCGTATTATCATGAAAACATTTACATAAAAATTGGTCTGAATGGTGGACGATATTTAAGGAAAAATATAAAAAGATGTTTTTTTTACAGTGGTAATATGCGAGAAAAGCAGAGTAAGAAAAATATAAAAGAACATACAAGGATGCATTGGAAGATTTAGGGCATAATAGAAAGAACTTTGACAAAGAAAAAGAATTATATGAAATAAAGAGAATATACAAGAATTGTTATATAAGCAAATATATTTTTACAATGAAAAATAGAACAAATGTTGAATTACTTAAGCAGATTAGTAAAGGAAGATGGTAGTGTAAAGAGAGAAATAAAATATGGAAAAGGATAAATAGAAAGAAGTCAGGAAAAGATTATGAATGGTGGAGTACAATAAAGCATATGTTAACAGAAAAACTGACTACAGATGGAAAAGGAGATTTCTTTAAATGTGATGGATAAAATATTAGGACAGGTAAATATAGATTTGGCTGCAGGGCAGATGTAATAGGATATGAAATGTTTAAAAATTTAAGGGATTAACAAAAAATATTTTTAAAGATTTTCAATGAATGGTTAAATGAAGTTTTATGTATAAAGAATTATGTAGTGGAATTCTTAAATTCATATGGAAGAAGGAAGCCAGACAATTAAAAAAAATGGAGACAGTATTGAATAATACTGATTTGTATTATTTTCATAAAAGTATTATAAAGAGATTTAAAACTAAAATGGAAAGTATTATGGACGATAGCATCTATAGTATAAAGGGGGATAGGTTTGTCAAGAATTATTAATGATAGGTACAAATATTATGGATATGAACAGAAAATAAGAAGCAAAAATTATAGGAAACTTTAACAAGGCATTCAACCCAACTGGACATGAAATCTCATGGGTAATAATGAAAGAATACAATATAAGTGAGATAGTTAGGAAATTATGTATGTCAGTGTACAGTAATAATACAGTATAAATACTTGTAAATGGTTGGGTAAGCCAAGAGGTAGAGATGAAGTAGTGTAAGACAGGGATGTCCACGAATGTGATAGTAAGTGAAATTACAAAATGAAGGAGGCATGGTATGTAACACCTGGAGGGTTAATAATTCCATTTTGTTAAAATATACAAATGACATAATTGCAACCCCCCCCCCCCCCCCAAAATTTGGAGCGATGATTTGCACAAATGAGTGCTAGAGATGATAGGAATAGTTTTAAATAGAGAAAAGTAAAACGTTAGGTAATAAAGATAGGGGTGTATGTTTTACAATTAATTAAATGTCTGTGTTTGGTATAAACTTTGGGAATAAAGATGCAAGTAGAATTCAGTGGGGAAACACAGTAGAGGAAATGAAGCAAACCTGTCTTTTTTGGTGAACATATAAATGATCATTCAGGAAAAAAGATGTATTTGATAAATTCGTAATTGACCGGGAAAATAGTATACTTACCAAGTGTATTTATGTTGCCAACAACATTTGAAAAGAAATTAGTGCAGATATTTTTTTTTTCATTTATATGGGGTTCTAAATTAAACCCAGCAATAATAAGAGTTTTGTATGTAAATAAAGAAGGAGGTGGTTTAGGGTTAATTAACCCAGTTGTATACACTGCTTGATTACATTTGTACAGTCTTAAAGTGGATAAATGAAAAGGATAAGAGATTAGTAATAAAATTGCATAAATATAAATGATGCATTTTGGAGCAGGGTAAAAAGAGTAAGAGAGAGTGTATAAATGAGGAAATAAAATATTACCAAGAAAAAATATTTTTGTGGAAAATAAAAATTGATGTAGAAAATGAAAAGCATGGTACAAGATTGTAATGATGAAACATTACATGTAAAACTATGAGAAAATCTAAAAGATGAAAAGAAATTAAATCTAGAAAAATAAGAAGCAAATGATGTCATCCGAAAGTAGAATGTCAAAATGTTTTGTAGAGACTGTTAACAGATAAATTGCCAGTAAAAGGAAATATGCCACATAAGAAGAAAAGTGATAGAATATGTTTGCATTGTCAAGAAGAAGAAGCTATGGAATATGTGTTTTTGAAATATAAGATAGTAAAAATATATAGGATAAAGTATATAAAGAAGGTTTTTGAAGATATAAAAGAAGTAGCTAAAATAAACATGGATGTGATTTACATATGGATATTGTAAGAATGTATGTAAAGAATATGTTAAAAGAAAGCTATTTTTTGTTTTATAATGGTTAGATGGAATGAAAGAATAAATTAAATTGTTTAATTTTTAAATGGATTTTATCAACAATGTTAAGTAAAATTAGTGTGTGGTTAGAAGGACTGGAGGTCTAACAGGGTGTACATTTAGTATGATTGTGTATATATTTGTAAATATGTCAATATTTTATAAATAAATAAAGGACCTCCACACTTTTCCATTTTTACATTCACCTGAATTACCAGCAAATCAAGCAGATTGGATATCCATTTACTATCTTGTCTGAAAATTGACACATTTAGGAGTGCAACACCTCCATAATGCTCTACTACAGTGTCAGCAATCCAGTCACCTGGTGTGGGAATAGAACCCATAGCCTTCCAGTCCTGCAGAACCAAAGGTGAGTGTGTTACCTGTTACACTACTGATACTGCAAAAAAATGAGTATCCATTAAAAAAAAGTTTAGCTTTGGTTGCAAAGGACAGCGAGTGAGAGAAAGACTTCAGTCTAAAATAGTCAGGGAGCTTTTGTGTTAGAGAAGGAATTTTACTTGTTAAGAATGATGGGCCATACATATTTTTGTTTCTGGAATGCAGCATGTTGTGCAGATGTTTCCTGATGTAAGTGTATCCCTGATAATGGAAATGGTACTTTCTCTAAATTCTGTTTCTAAGTGGATATGTTCTATGCCCCCTTTTACCATACGTAGTTCATAAATTAAGTAGCACACCACCCCTTGCAAACAGTATTACAGGAAATATTTTCTTCGGCAATTCTAAATTACTTTTATGTGCATGTTAATTAAACAGTAAATATTGTTACTTTAAATTGCTTTGTACTGTTGCTGAATGATTTTATGTAAGATAGACTAAAATCTCAATGTGATTCTGCAGTGCTGTGGTAGATTGCAGATTGGTGAACAGCAGTTATTCTGTTAATACAAAGGTATTTTATTTACATTAAAATCCCCACATAGTCTTTGATAAGAATTTTATGTACTTAATGTGTTTGACAGTTTTGTGTTCTTTAAATCAGTGTACTACTAATTTATAGTTTGTACACTGTATTATACCTGTACAAGTAAACAGGATTGCATGTTATGGATGAAGTAACTGTCATTGTGTAAAACAACCAAGTACTGAGCAGGAGTGAGAGTGAGAAAATAACAGAAGATAACAATCCAAGATGTAAAATCCACGTAGTTTATTGCAGACAAGAACAAACGGATAAGCGCTTTCACTGTATCAGCTTCTTCAGATCCATGAAACAAACCTCCTAACACAAACTAAGTTATATATTAAAAGCACACTGAGACAATTAAATAATTAACCTATCAAGTAACTGTCATTGTCAAAGCCATGTTAGTTGCCATTCTAGGAACAACCATTTTAACTGTGGCAGGAAGGTGTATAATTACCACATGGTTTCATTGTTGTAGACATCTTAAAAGAAAATTATAGAAAACTGTTATGAGAAATACAGAAGTAAATATGTGTTTTTTAATGTGTTTTATAGTCATTTTGTTGACCAGCTAAGTCTCAGATCCAGTGGCCCATTTTCAGGGGAGACCAAGTTCTGAAAGCTAACAGGTATAGAAAAGTTTAGAACCTTACCAAATAGGCGTGTGTACTATGTATTAAAGTGAGCACATTACAGAGAGCAGTCATAGTGAGACATATACACCTGGGATCTACTAGAGAGCTCCAGTTTTTCCTACTGACTAGACTACTGATCTTTATGCATACTCTGCTCAGTAGCTAAAGTTTTCCATTCTACTTTGGTTATTTATGTTACTAATGATTCCATGCATGTTTTCCCTCCATCTCTGTTTTTACCCAACTCCTGAAAGAGCTTGGTCATATTCATGGTCAAACCAGCTTACTTCATCATCCTGTCACTGAAGGATATTTCCTTTTCTTCAAAATGTTTCAGTGATTTGAGAAGATGTTGGTTTTTTGGCTTTAATGATAATTTTGTTCAAAAGCCTTCCTGTTGGCAGTTCATTCAATTTTCTTGGCATTCTGCTCCCTCAGGTAGCTTTTGCTGACCTTCATTTTTAATGTTTATTTAATTAGCCCCCATTCTCCATACAGTTCCCCTGGCATTTTTCTAATCAGTTTGTCCTTCTATTTTGAGGGACTACTTTGGCACTCTTCCTGAATTTCTAAATTGTTGATATTTCTTGTGGAAAAATGTTCTTTGGGCCTTCAGGTGGCGGCCATTTCTCCTCTTAACTTCTACAGTGCATCTTCTGAAGCAAGTGAATCCAGTCTCAGGAGACCACTTCCAGTTTCCTATCATGATTATGTGCATCTGTGTATTGTCTGCTTTTCTCGTGATTTAGTAGCATGTTTATTCTTCCTTGCTGCTCAGAGTTATGGGCCTTTTAAGGACTGCAGTTGGTAGAATTTAGGCAGCTTTGTGTTCTGGGGATATTTGTAAGTTGCTTCAATGCCTCACATGCCTCAGTTGTCCAAGAGATATGAAGATTGATCTTTTGGACCATTTCCATACCTTAAAATCCACAGCAGATGGTGGAGGCTGGGTGTTATTCTAAACATGCTACTAAGGAGAAGTTTGAAAAAGCCACTTTAAGAGGACTTGTTGCAATATTTTTTTCCTTTTCTCACTTTTATAGTGGCTTAAAATCAGGTATTGGAGATGGTGAAGGGAGAAGGGACATGTCTAGAAGATGCAAAAATAGCTTGTGAGAGTTTCATCCAGTGAGCTGAATATACACAGAAAGTGCTGCAGTCTTTTATTAAGGAAGAGGAAGCCTGCAGTCTAACATTATGATACATACATAAATTTCATAAGTTATATTTTACAAAGAAACAAAATGCAAATGTCCAGGGAATTCTGCATCATGTTTATAAACAGCATAATTTCTTCACATAAGTATCCTGCAGTAACACACAACTGGCCTGGTGAATTGGCAGCACTCTTATCTCACAACCACTGAACAGTAAAAATCATAACACTGACCATTAAAAGTTCTGTCAGTGTGTCAGAAAAAAGGCATTTATTTTTCACAATAGGTCGTCATATACTAGACCCTGTATTGTTAGTGATAGGGGATGTTTGTATAGGCTGTTTACTGTGTATCCACAAATGGGTCTGACATTGAGGAACATCAGTACTTCTAGGTGGAATGAGGCTAAATATGAGTGCCAACATCATAGAGTTCTGCCTAAATCATAGCATTTGAGATGTATGGCAGCACTGTCACTAAGCCACTTTAATTGTACACAGTGTACAGGTTCAAAAACCTTCACTCACTCTTTTCTGGGAGAGATAAGGGGACAGGTAGGTTGGTATAACTGAAATTGCTGTGTGCAGATACCATTGCAGAAATGGGCTGGTGAGTAATTACTGAGAACCACGTTTTGCTGTTAAACGTTACCTTCATTCTACATATTTGGCATTTCTACCCTGAAACCTTTGTAACAGATGGGTTTCTTGCGAATGTTACTAGAAGTGCTGTTGCAGAATATCTCCAGTTTCTAGGTAGATAATGTTATATGGAGACACAACCAAGTTAGTGAAAAACGTTTAGTTGTATTCAGGTTTAACTGTCCAGGAATTGTTATGCATCTTAGCAAGACAAGGACCGTGTTGTGTGTTTTATTTTTTTTTTCAGTGATGCAGTTTATAACCAAGCTTGGCTATGAGATGGTGGTTCTTGAACCAGCAAATGTCAACTTTTTAAAAAGGTTTAGGTAACGTTTTACAGATGAACAGATATAGAAGAAATTCCATTAGACATTAGACTCTAGGTTTTTAAGGCAAGTGTATTTAAAATCTAAAGTAAGAGAAGCAGTCCTAGTTTGCTGCCGCTTTCGTGTTTCCTGCACAAAATGGGAATGTAAACACTTATACATGAATGCAGCCTCAGTATCCTTCACTTGCCATGCTCTGGTTCAAATCCTGTGTAGTGATATTCCAGTGCACCTGGTATTTGTCTCATTCAAGGTTTAGAGTGAGGCCTTTAGCAGACAAGCATGCCATGGCAGTGCTGAGACCTCAAAGGAGATGGTCCTTAAAGTTCTTTGGATGAAAGGAGTACACTCACCATATTAGCTGGGATGCCCAGTCATTTTGAAGCAACATGCTGTCCATAATGAAGACAACAGTATCCCCAAAACTGATCTTTAGAATACACTGGCAGACAAGCTGCTTGTATTTTCATAAAGCCTTATTCCATTTGCTTTCATGTTATCAGCTACTTAAACAACAGGCCCAGGTACTCTAAATGTGCATCCAGAAGAATGTTTGCCTTAAAGCTAGTAAAGTGAAGGATAATATAAATAGAAGAGGAGCTCTGAAACTGGCTTTGTCTGAAGTAAACATTAGTTATGCAGAAAAGATTGGACGTGAGTAAAGTAGATAAAAAGGCAGTGTATAACTTTTGCTGTTGCTATGAAAAAAAATGACTAGCAGCTGAAGGAAGAGATAATGCAGAACTGAAGAAAAAGAGGGATGGGCTTTGACTACTGTGAAATGTAAGTGACAGGTGCTGGATTGAAACAAAATGGGCAGCTACAAGCACACCCGCTACAATCAGCTGACAGTCTCCTCTCCACACATGCACATAGTCCACACACACACACACACACACACACACACACACACACACACACCATAACTTAAATAAAGTAGCCATTTACTAGACCATTCAGTTCAATTCATTCCTATGGAGGCTGTTTCTTCCATTTTCTTTTCTTCCACAACTTAACTATACACTTTCAAGCTCAAAAGCACTTCTTCGTGGTAAACAGAAATGACCACAATCTCTGTAATCCATTTCGTAGTATAAACTACCCTGCTGCACGCATTTCACACCAAACCCTACTGTAATTTGTCATTGTTTTGGTCCCTGATAAAGCAGTCTTCCATAATGTAATCCACAGTCTGAATTAGGTGGCACTACCATTCACCATCTCCTTGGCCGTTTGCATTCTCATACCTGATACCAGCCCTCTTCAGACACTTTTGTTCAGGCATAAGGAGTTTAGACTTTTTTGACCACTCTACAGAGGATAACATTAATGACAGCTGTATGGCAGTTTGAGCAGGAAAACAGGTGCATAGTTAAAAATGTGACTAATAAACTGCTTGATGCTAATTTTTTATTAGCATTGTCTGTATTTACCATATTCCCCTTACTAATTGTTTTACTTATTTGTATTATTTTAGATCAAGAAGTCCAGAGACTGAAAACAGGAATGGATTCCCTTATAGCTGCAAATGAAGAAAAGGTTTGAATGATTTACTTATTTTGTAGAACCTGTGTTATATCATATAACAAATGTGGCCTTTCTCAAACTGTAGTATTTTTTTCAGTCTGAAAGTAATTTGCTCATATTATTCTTCATAGGTGTGTCACTGTTGTAGTCACTATCTTTGGGACCTACACCATAGATGAGATCCGACAACTGCTTTGATGTCCAGAGCTTTGTGCCCTTCTCCCTGGCTAGACTGATCTGCATATCCTGAGCATTGAGGCATATTTTATCCCATGTCATCTTTCAGTTCTTTCTTGTCACATTGCTCTTCAGTTACTACCATAGGAAAGTGTCAGTCTTTTTGGTGATTTGGTTATCAAACATCTAGTGCTCAACAGCGGAGTACACATTTTAGAAAGCTGTATTCTTTATTTTTATGGGGTTTGTTTATTATATACTTGTGACGCCTGTGCCCTGGCCCAGCAATCAAGAAGCCTCAATCCTCACTACTAACACCAGTGAGGGGCATCTCATATAGGAGGAAAGGATAACAAATACACACAGTAAAGTGCAATTTCCATTAAGAGCACAAAGAGATCACAGTCTGGGGATGGTCGCTCCCTTGCTCTCAGGTCCCCAATAAGACTCCCCACTGGCACAGCTATAGGGTCTAGATCTCGGTCAGCGGGCAAGCTAAAGCCTCCAGCACCCTCTCTGTCCACCCAGTGCTTCATGTCTGCCTAAGTAGCTGACACATGTACACTTTGAGATAAGAGTTTATACACCCACACAGACACTCCTGGAGAAGGCTGGCACAGGTTCTCCAGCTGTGCCCCTTTTACCCAGGCTATACAGTAGAAAACACTACCACCACCCAGTTAATATTTATCAGTTACTCAAAGGCCCTTAAAAGGGTGTCCAATTATTACTGTGCAATATTATTATCCAATTGGTAATATAACTAAATAGTCAAGGCTAAATAGTCAAGGCTTCATGTACTCTTAGAGCTTAACTTATCTCTACACAAAACAACCATAGTTGAAAGGTTTTAAAATATTTCATAATAAATAATAAAAACACAGGACAATACTTCTTACTACACAGTGATAGTCAAGAGTTCAGAGATCACAGAGAAATGCTTAAAATAATTCAATAGTACAGTTCTGACATCCCATAAAAACACTTAGTTTAATCTTTCTAGTTTCTAGCTATTTCTAAGAGAAAACACAAGTCTAAGATAAACGTACGTATAGAACACAGGCAGAGTGCTGATGAGTTGGATGGTCAAGACAAAAATGCTTAATGCTCTCTGATTCTGTTTTTTTTTTAAATCGCATTCCTCGTTCATATTACATCATTCTTCACACTAACAGAAACTGCATTTACATTCTTAACATCTCCTTTTGTTATCTTGCAGCTGGTCAGGAAGCGGAGCAATAAAAATACATTTGCATGTTTAAATCTAGCAATTTAAATCTTGGTTAAAACAATAGAAAGAATGTCTTCATGTAGACATTTTGGCACCGTGTTTAGATCAAAGGGTCACAACATGCTTTACTTGGTCATCTTTCTGCAGTAGAGTGCTCCGTTACATTTTTTTTTGCATTTCCACATCTAACAGCAGTCTTTTCACATTTAAGACAACAAGCCTGTGGCTTACATTAATATTTACAGATGACAGAATTATCTATAAAATCCTATCTAACTAGGCTGGCAGCCTTCACCCCCCCCCCCCCCGGAGAACTCAAGCTAGTTTTTCAAGTGACCCTTGAAAAATGCTGCTTGAGAGGGTTAGGTCTGTTTGATTATACCTTACCCCATTCCCTGTATTGAGAGCCTATCTGCATTGGCATTGCTAATCCCACTGCTGGGCTGCACTGACATATATGCTTGCAACCCTAGGCTCTATCGTAGCAACTTGACATTTTGCTGACTGGTTCTGTTTAACCATGTTAGGGGGCTGTGATCTGTCAGTGAATTTCCTTCCATACAGATAAGGCTGAAGTTCCTGCAGTGCCCACACTATGGCTAGAGATTCCTTTACTACAGCTGCATAGCATTCATCCCTGGGTTGGAGCCTATGACTGAAATAAACCACTGGGGGCTCTTCCCTTCTGAAGAAATCTGGCTAAGTACAGCCCCCACCCCGTAGTTCGAAGCATCCACCTGCACAACACGTTCTTTGCTGTAATCTGGACTGGCTAACACAGGGGTCCTCCCAAAGCTTTTTTAAGCTTCTGGAATGCCTGCTTACATGCTGGGGACCACACTACCTTATCTGGCCTGTTCTTCCTTGTCAGGTCTGTGAGGGGAGCAGCTATGGTACTATAACTGGGGACGAACTTTCTGTAGTATCCTGCTGTCCCTAAAAATGCCCTCACCTGCTTTTTAGTAACAGGTGCAGGCCATGCCTCAATGGCTTCCGCTTTGGGAGGTTCTGGCCTTATCCTACCACTCCTCACTCTATGTCCTAGGTAGGAGACCTTTGCCATATCCACCTGACATTTGCTCAGCTTAATGGTCAACCCTGCCCTCTTGTAATCTGCCCAGCACCTCCCTGACATGCTGAAGGTACTCTGGCCAGGAATGGCTGTAGATGGCAATATCATCTAGGTAAGCAAGGGCAAACCCTCCTGCTAGGATTTGATCTACCAGACTCTGGAATGTTGCTGGGGCATTCTTCATCCCAAAGGACATCTTTGAACTCATACAAGCCAAAAGGAGTCACAAAGGTTGACTTCTTTCTCACATTGGGAGTCAAGGGCACCTGCCAGTAACCCTTGGTAAGATCAATGGTTGTAAGGTACTTAGACCCTTGAGCAGCTGGGTGGGGCTATCTGCCCTAGGCATGGGCTAAGCATCTGACTCTGTGTGACTATTTAATTTCCTGTAGTCCAAACACAACATGGTGCTGCCATCTTTATTTGACACCAGCACCACTGGGGAGGCCCCAGGCACTGTTGGACTCTTGAATCACCCCCAGTTCCAACATCTCTTGTACCTCCTCCCTCAGAGTCTGTTTGACTCTCTCAGGCACTCTATGAGGGCCTGCGTAATAGGCCCTTGGGGTCCTGTATCCACCTGGTGCTGCCTCAGTTGGTGCACCCTGGTTTCCCAGTAAACATGTCCCCAAATTCCTGCAACACTGCTTGGATTTCTTGAACCTAAGTAGGATATAGCTGCTGGGACATTGCTACCCCTTCCACTGAGGTGTCAGCCTGAGCCTCACTGAGGAGATCAGTCCCCAGATCTCCTTTAGACTCCTCCAGCAATCCACTGCAAATGCTCACCACAAGGGCCTCCCTATCATGGTAAGGTTTAATCATGTTAACATAGTACAATTTGTGCCCCTTCCTTCTGCCTAGTAGTTCCACCATGTAGATAACATCACTTATCTTTCTTTTCACCTTGTAGGGTTCCTCCCAAGCTGTTTACAGCCTGTTGTGTCTGACCAGAATAAGAACCATTACCTGCTGCCCCACAGCATACTCTCTAGCTCAAGCATTCCTGTCATACCACACCTTTTTCTGTTGTTGGGCTTCTGCCAGGTTCTCCTGGGCCAAGCCCATGAGTTCTCCGAGCCTTTTCCTGAGGTTTAGGATGTACGCCACAGCAGACTCCTTGTGAGACTTGCACTCACCTTCCCACACATCTCAAATTAAATCTAGAGGTCCCCTCACCCTATGCCCATACAGCAACTCAAAGGGTGAAAAACCTGTGGATTCCTGAGGAACCTGTCTGTAAGCAAACAGATGGGGATAAATATTTTTCCCAGTCCCTTTAAAACTGATCTGCAAATGCCCGTAGCATGGACTTGATTGTAGAGTTTAACCTCTCAACAAGACCATTACTCTGGGGATGGTAGGGGGTGGTCATCATGTGCTTCACCCCACAGGACTTCCACAGGCAAGCCAGCGGGTCTGACATGAAATTGGCACCTCTGTCAGTATTTCTTCTGGGAAACCTACCCTGCTGAAAATCTCTAACAAAGTGTTTGCCACCTTCTCTGCCTCAATGGAGGACAAAACCACTGTTTCAGGGTATCATGTAGCTCCACTACCACAAAGATATACTTTTTCCCTGTGGAACTTAAGGTACTCAGAAAATCACAATATCCATAGCTACCCTCTGAAATGGCTCCTCAATCACAGGCAAAGGCATCAAAGAAGCTCTCACCTTGTCCCCTGCCTTGCCTACCTTTTGGCACTGCTCACAGGTCCTGCAGTACTCTGTTACATCTCTGGAAATTCCAGGCCAATAGAAGTTCTGAGTAATACGCTGCTTTGTATGTTTTATGCCCATATGACCTGCAAAGGGAATATCAATGACTAAGGCTAGAAGTGCCAGATGGTAGGCTCTAGGCACTACCAACTGCTGTACTCTCTCACCTTCTAGCCCTCCCTCAGGGGTCCACTCTCTGTACAGTAACCCTTTGTCCCAGTATACAGATTCCCCCTTTACTTGAGAATCAGGTGTCTCCCTAGCTACCTGCCCCAGGCCTTGCAGAGTAGGGTCCGAGAGCTGAGCCTGTCTCAACTCTCTCCTTGTAACCCTTCAAAGCTTCCCTTACACAGGAAGTCTGGCATGCTCTGACAGTGGTGCCTCACTGTCAGCCTGGGTACTACTACTCACCTCTACCTTTGCAGTTAGTCTGTCCAAGGGACCACGAGTACCCCCAAGCAGCTGTGGCCCTCCTTCAGTCTCACTGCTACAGCGTAGCTCCCTCCCTGAAATAACCACCTCACCAGTCGTGGCTGCAAGTATGCAGCCTGTCTGGGTCTCACTCAGGCTACCAGACTTACCTGCTTGTCTCCAAGCCTGACTGCGTGTACCTGCACAAGCACTCTGGGTACTGCACTATCAAAATCATTCCCTATCAGGACATTTGCAGGTATATCCTCAAACACACCTACTTGCTGGCTTCCTTTTCCACCCTCCCAGTCAAGGTGAACCCTAGCCAAATGTATTTGGAATGGGATCCTTCCTAAATCCCTGACTGGAGTAGACTGCCCAGGCAAGTAGTGCTCCTCTGTAACCATTGCAGGCTTTACAACGGTTCTAGCAGAGGCTGTCTCTCTCTTGGCAATGGCCTCTTTGCCATTCACTACAATAGGATATAACCTCTAGTGGTAGTTTGGTACTTTTGTTGTCCCAAGACAACCTACTGTTGGCATTTTATCTTTCCCACTTACTGGCTCCCTCACCTTTTGCTCCTGACCTTGCCTCCGTGGACACCTGTATGCCACATGGCCCTACTGGTTGCATTTAAAACATTTAACCCTAGCTCCTGGACATGTACCTGGACTAGTGGCTTCACCTGCTACTAGCAGATTCTGTTGGGGCAGTCTGTGCTGCCCACCATGGGTTCCTTTAGACCCATGAGCACTACTGGGGGTCCCTTTCCTGTGCATGGCTGCCCTGCATGCCAGGTATAGGTCTCCCTTCTTCCCCAACTCAACTGAAGTAGCACATTGTCTATCAGCTAACCAGCTAACCAGATCCTCATGTCCTTAGGCAAAGTGCTAAGGGCTTGTTCCCTCACCAGAAGGTCTGCCAGCCCTTCAAATGTGGTGACCAGACATCCGCTCACCTTCCCAAGTGCTCAGTTCAGCAACATATTTACTCACACTTTCATCTGCCTTGCATCTATGGTCAAAAATATTTTTCCTATACATTTCAGGTGTTAGCTTAAACAATTCTATTAAGTGATTTTTAACAGCAGTATAATCAAAACATTTTTGACAAAACACTTGAAGCTTTACCATGGAGTAAGGGGGTTAGGAACCATACCTAGAGCCTTTGGTCAACACTATGCTGTTTGCATACCCTCTCAAACATATGAATGAAACTATCACAAGTATCCCCCTGTTTAAATTGCGAATGTAATTTACTGACCTTTTGTGCTTCTGGGGTCCGGTTGTTCCCTTCCTCATTACCTCCATGACTCTGGTGAAGAGTCAGCATTTCCCTCTCATGCCTTTTCTGCCGCTCCTTTTCCTCGGCTTCTATCGCTAAATGCCTGGCCTCCAACTCAAGTCTCTTTAGCTCCAGATGAATTTTTAAGTCGTCTGCAGAAAGGTTGAGCTGTCCATTCTCCAAGGGTATTATATTTCCACTGCCAGTCTGATTGTCCTTCTGGTTGCTGTTTTCTGATGCAGCTGTAACCAAGGCTGCAATCAGGTCTGCCTTAGTCAGGTTTCCATGCACCAGCACCCTAGCCTGACACATCTCCGCCAGATGGCTCCTTGTCTCTTTTCCATACTCCTATGCTGACATGCTGCCTGCTCACCCTGACTAAGCTAGCAAAAGAAATAAAACATTTGTGATCTGAACTCTGAGTATCACTGCATGGCTAATTTAGAGTACAAAACACCTTCAAAGCTCACTGTACACAAGCTACAGGAATTCACTCTACCTACACCACTACAAGCCAATTAGGATTTGCCAACAAATTAATAAGTGGTGTGGATATCCCACCACTGCCAAGCAATTAATATGTGACGCCCGTGCCCTGGCCCAGCAATCAAGGAGCCTCAATCCTCACCACTAACACCAGTGAGGGGCATCTCATATAGGAGGATAGGATAACAAATACACACAATAAAGTGCAATTTCCCTTAACAGCACACAGAGATCACAGTCAGTCTGGGGCTGGTCACTCCCTTGCTCTCCAGGTCCCCAATAAGACTTCCCACTGGCACAGCTGTAGGGTCCAGAACTCAGCCAGCTGGGCAAGTTAAAACCTCTAGCACCCTCTCTGTCCAGCCAGTGCTTCATGCCCCTGCCCAAGTAGCTGACACAAACACACTTTGAGATAAGAGTTTATACAACCACGCAGACACTCCTGGGGAAGGCTGGCACAGGTTCTCCAGCTGTACCCCTCTTACCCAAACTATATGGTAGAAATCACTGCCACCACCCAGGTAACTTTTATCAGTTACTCAAAGGCCCTTAAAAGGGTGACCAATTATTACTATGCAATATTATTATCCAATTGGTAGTATAAATAAACAGTCAAGGGTTATTAGAGTGACTTGGTACAGGATCCCTATATACATGCAATGTACTCTTAGAGCTTAATTTATCCCTACACAAAACAGCCACAGTTGAAAGGTTTTAAAATATTTAATAATAATAAAAACACAAGACAATACTTCTTACTACACAGTGCTAGTCAAGAGTTCAGCGATCACAGAGAAATGCTTAAAATAATTCAGTAGTAAAGTTCTGACATCACAGAAAAAACACTTAGTCTTTCTAGTTTCTAGCTATTTCTAAGAGAAAACGTGTCTAAGATAAACTTGCATATAGAACACATGCAGAGTGCTGATGTGTTGGATGGTCAAGACAAAAATGCTTAATGCTCTCTGATTCTGTCTGTTTTTAAAATCACTTTCCTGGTTCACATTACATCATTCTTCACACTTCCCTGGGTTCCTAGGCTAACAGAAACCGCATTTACATTCTTAACATCTTCTTTTGTTATCTTGCAGCTGATCAGGAAGCAGAGCAATAAACATGTATTTGCATGTTTAAATCTAGCAATTTTAACTCTTGGTTAAACAATAGAAAGAATGTCTTCATGTCCACATTCCGGAGCCATGTTTAGATCAAAGAGTCGCAACATGCTTTACTTGGTTAGCTTTCTGCCGGCAGAGTGCACTGTTAAATTTTTTTGCAGTTCCACATCTAACAGCAGTCTTCACATTTAAGACAACAACCCCGTGGCTTACATTAATATTTACAGATGACAGATTTATCTGTAAGATTCTGTCTAGCTAGGCTGCCAGCCTTCACAATACTGACATTCTGTTTTACTAAGATGGTTGGTTGTGTCAGGGAGCATCAGGTTTACATCCCAATTGCATGTATGCATGAGGGCACAAAGTCTGCTATAAAAACTTTCAACAATTCCTGCATCGCTTGCCTAATTCCATTTTGTATTTTCTTGTGGTTTCTCTGCTAGCTTTAGGAAAAAAATTAAAGAAGAAAACCTCACATTCCTCAGGGTTACTTTGATGTGCAGAAGTAGTAGTCTGTTACTAAAAAGTCTGACCCTCACCAACAGTCCATATCAGACAATGCATTGAAGAAGAAAAGATCTATGTGGAGAAGCAAGCACATGCCAAGAATATCAAAAGGGAGGCAAGGAATGCCACAACTCTCTTATCTGGAATCCCTAGTGATAGGAACATTGGCACTGTGGTGGAATATGTGCAGCTGTTAACTCTAAAACCAGTTACGACTGTGGCATATGTAACATTGCCCTTCTGGAGGTATCCATGTATTTGATTACTCATGTCTTCCCAGACCAGAATAAGGAGACACAAGTGAAATGAGGAAGGCATTTCAGAAGAAAATTTGGCAAGGAAACCAGAAATGGTATCCTGGGAGCCCTCAGGGCCAAGCCACTTGGCAGGTAGCATTTGTGCTTGTGTCCTGTCTCCCCCTCCCCCAAAACACAAGGCAGCCTACAAGTTTGATATTATCGAATCCCTTTTTGCAGAATATTAGGAAACTGTCACAGAAAACAGATGGATACTTCAGTTTGTTGCTCAGGCATACATACTGCAGTTCCTGTCTGTCAGTGTTTCAAAAAATTCCCACCAGTCCTTAAAGATCAGATATACATTTCACAGTCCCACATGGAGGAAATGCCATAATAATCTGTGATTGATAGAGTTCCATATGCAGAGAAGGCCAAAGAATTTTACTCCTGGCTTTTCAAAGAGCCAAAAAAGCTGAACTTTAGAGACCTGTTTTTAACATTTAACAAATACTGAAATATTCCAAACTTCAAAATGTTTGCCATACAAGGCCCTCCTGCCCCCTGTTGTTCTCACAGACCCTAATGGTCACCCTTGACCAAAATGATCTTTACCTACATATTGCCATGTGCAGGTATTATAAATGTTTCAGATTTCAATCTGAAGGGTCTTATTGCCATGCACAGGGATTACAGATGTTCCCTCATATTCAAATCAGGGGTGTCCTATTACTGATTTTCCTATTTGCCCTGTCATTTAGGTGTTGCTCCAAAGATGGTAAAACCAGTGAAAGCACCCCATTACTGTGGGGCCTCAGTTCCTATCATTTGTACAGGTCCATCACATTAGCCAAAGGCACTGAAGGTGGAGGTGCCTCTGTGTTCCAAACAAATAATCTTAACTTCAGACGATACAATATAATTACCTGGAGCTCCACCACATCCAACTTACTATAAACAAAAGCCATTGCTACATCAAAGCTTAACTACAGGAGCACTCCTGTTATCCACAGACCATGCCTGCTACCTAACCAGTATGGAGTTCCTGTATATTAAACCAAACGCCATTCCCCTAGGAGACTTCAACTATCCATCCATAAACTGGGAGGCTTATACATTCTCAAACATGTATGTCCAGAAATGTTTGTACTTCATCAATACAAAGTCTTTAGACCAGCTAGACCACACCCAAAACAAGGATAGTAGTCCTGGACTTGGTATATACCAACTTGCGTTAGCTCTGCTCCCTATCAATTTTATCCTTCCTCTTAATTACATCAGACTACAAGTGTGTCACACTCGCTGTAAGACTGAAGCCTGAAGATATCATCTAATACCTCTGTATTCACAGGTTATGCAAAGGCTAATATTAGTGATAATCCCACTGCATTCACAGAATTATTTACTGTCAAATTCCATGCCCACACATGTAGTTGCAGAGATGCATCTTTACCCCTCAGAAACAAAAACAGTGCCAGGTTCAAAAATAAACCCCTATGGTGTAATCTTGATATAAACCAAACCTCTAATAAAAGAAAAAAAAAGTGCTTTAGTTAAATTAAACAAGGATCTCTAAATCCTCATCAAATTTTCCAAAGCCAAATATGAAGTAAAAATAGCCACCCAGCCAAAAGATAACAAAGCCTGCTTTTTAGCTATGTTAGAAATATCAGAAACAATACACAGCACTGCTCTGAGTTAAGAATAAATAGTATCAGATATTTGGACACAGAAGTACTAATGCACTCATTTTCATTGATCATGTAATCTGTTTTTGTCATTTAACAAAAAAAACCCTCTAGTATTATCCCAGTATATTTGCTTGTTTACCGCTTATTCACAGTACAGTCCATCATATTTGCCCACACACTGCTTCATCCAAGTTGGAGGACTTCAGCAGTGTCTAGCTCCATTAAGTTTTTCATGGAATGTCAGTCCTTGCATAGCGGTCTGTACTTACAGCCAGCATAGCAGTAACAATTGGTGCCACTCTCTTTTCACTGTAACTTGGCCTTTTCTCCCAAACAGTGGTCAGCTTGCCACTACCTTCTGATGGAGAGGAGAGGAACTTTTGCTGCTGTTCTGACAAAATCTACCTATCTCTGACTACCACTTTTGGTCACTCTTCAAAATCAGTCAGAGGCTTAGTGCTAGGGATTAAATAGAGATAGACTTATCCATTTCTTATGTAGGTCTGGGAAGTTAGTTGCCAAACAAGTAGGAAGAACAAATGCAGAGTACATAAGTAAGAATAAAGCTACATGTTTAAAGGATGTGTCATAATTATACTTAGGCAAGAGAAAGAATCTTGGCAGAAATTGAAGTATCGATGGGGCACAAAATACATTTTGCCTTGTTTCAGTAATAGTACTGAATTTTATTTATTTGTTTCATTGAATATTAGTTGAATATTGTAGTCTCTCTGCAAATAGCTTGCTAGAAGTGTAAGCCACCTGGTTTCATTGGGGATTGCATCACTTCTAAGTTCTGTGTTTAACTGTTAGCCTAGAGGAGTTTCTCTTTGCCTTATAATATTGTTAGTCACATCTCTGTGCATTTATTTGTTCATAGGTGTTTACTAGGCTAACGACCACAAGGGCCTTTTTAAGCCTAGCCACGCATCCTGAATCTCTGACAACAAGTTCTGACACCCTTGATAAGTGTAAGCATGGGCCAGGGAGATGAACCATTTGCAGGTTACCTGTTGGCATTAGAGACATAGGTGCCAAACCAGAGATGAATTTCCGTTTTCCATCCAGTTGTCCAAGTTGCACTTGAATTGGGTTAGAGAGGAACTTTGCTTCACATGCATCGTGAGCCTGTTCCATAGATGGGGTAGTCTCTGGGATACATACCTATGTTGTTCATATTTCACTGTTGCAGTTGTCCTTGCTGGGTAGTCCTCAGCCAGCCTGAATAACAGAATAAAGAATATCCCATTACATCGGTCGTTCTTATCATTGAGGCCGAAGCAGAAGCAATTTGAGAGTGCGTCATTTGGTAGTTGCCAGAGTGATAAAGAAAAGTACTAAAGCTAAGTGCCCATTGGGGATCTTATCCTTGCACTTAACCGATGTCTGAAAAGTAAATAATTGTCTCCACTGTGGAAAACAAATGCTGCACCGAGACTTCCATAACTTGTGTGCGATTTGTTTAGGCCCAGACCACGATGTCCACGGATGTCAGTTCTGAGCTTTATTTAATAGTAGGACCAGCCATAAAAGAGCTGATTTTGTAGCCAGGCATTTCAGGGAGACCAGTTACCTGTAGGAAATGGCATCCATCCGTCAGTCTGTGGTGAAATTTCTAAAAAGAAAAGGAAAGAGACCACAGAAGGTTAGGCCCACAGATGACACAAACATGAGGTCAGCCAGGCTACCATCCACTAGCACAGTGGAACTCAGTGAGGCACCTACACAGCCCCTGATGACAGCTGTACAGCCACCGCAGGCCTCTACCAAGACCCTTTTGAAGTCTGATATGCTGCTAGATCAGGCTTCTCTTTCCATATATCAGCCCCGCGGTTGGGTCTAGTGCCACTTTGCATGCACTGGCTTCCGAGGAGGCCTTTTGGATGACCAACACAAGACAAAGACAGACAGCCATGCCACCAGCCAATACTGCACCCAGGCCTAAAAGCAAGGCCACTCCTAAGAAAATTCATTCCTCGATGCTCAGTCACCCACTACATCCCTCCCAACCTGCTCAGTTACAGCAGTTACTTAGGATGGCTGAAGATTTAATCACTCTCATCAAAGGAGACCAGTCTGCTCAGGCCACTCCAGCCAAAAGAAAATGGGACCTTTCTCCAGAAGTACTTTCAGAGCCAGAGTCTGAGGACTCAGACACTGAACAACAGCCCATGACAGCCTTTGAGGATTCAGATGCTAATTAATCCATTCCTTCTGCATCCCCTCCTGAGGACCTCTCATTTGGGGAAACCTTAAATGCCCTCAGAGAGCATTTCCATTGGGAAGCTGAGGACTACCCCCAATCAAAGAAGAAATTGAGAGTTCCTGGACTTGCCACAGCACAAACCCTTAGCCATCCCTCCCATTCTGGATGTGGCAGAGGATGTCTTCCTGGAGTCTGGCCTCACCCCTGATTCCCTCCCTCCTGCACCCAGAAAGCATGATAAATATTTATAGGGTGCCAGATACCCATAAGTGTTTAGTCAAGAACCCTGCAGCCGACCCAAAGGTCATCTCCAAAAACCCAATACCGTCTGACAAGGAGAGCAAAGCCTTGGACCGATGGGGCAAAAAGGTATACACTTAAGCTACCCTAGCCATTAGAGCTCTCAACTGCCAATCCATATGCTTGAATATCAACAGAACCCACTGCAATTATTAAAGCAAAAAATGTCCTCCTTACCAGAGAAGTAGGAGATCTGATGCACTCCAGCTCTCAAGTGGCAAAACATTCCCTGCATTGTGGATTTCATGCTCTAGAAGCCTCCAGCAGGGCTGCTGTGTATGGATCAGTCGTTAAGAGACGTGCATGTTTGAGAGCAACCTTTGCCTGATCATGTTAAAGCAAAACTTCTGGATGCCCCCTTGGATAAGGGAACAGTTGTTTGTCCCTAAAGCAGATGAAGTGATTAAGAAAACGGATAAGGCCAACAGGTACACACCCCACAGATTCAGTTGGACATTTCCCACCAAACACTGGTCCTTTCCAGACTAAGCCAAAACTGTGCAAAGGAAAGGATGCAGAGATATGCCCCCCAAGCAACAGCACCAAAGCCAGCAGAGGCCTAGACAGTGGACCTTTACCACTCTTAGGCAAGGGAGGTCTAAGTCCACTCCCTACCCTAAGGACTCACAATGACTCTCCCTCTCCCCTCTGCCCCCACACAGACAAGTGGGAAACCATCACATCACATCAGTGGGTCATAAAAATCATTTCCCAAGGGTACAGATTCTATTTTAAAGAGAACCCAAGTTTATCAGGTTATCTAGATATACCAGCAAATCAGAGGACAGAGGCCCTCTGCCAAATTCAGAAACTCTGTGCACAAGGGGCAGTGGAGCCAGTATCAGAGGAACAAGTGGGAAAAGAGTTTTATTCAAGGTTGTTCCTAGTACCCAGAAAAGAGAGCACCTGGCACCCTATCCTAGACCTATCCATATTAAACCTGTCCCTCCTAGTGCCAAAATTCAAAATGCTAACACTCCAAAAACTCTTGCCAATGCTGACACCAAATGCTTGGGTAGTGACCCTAGGTCTGAAAGATGCCTACCTTCATATCCCCATAAGGGAATACTGCAGGAGTTTCCTACGCTTCAGAGCAGGCTTTCAATTCTCTGCTCTGCCCTTTGGCTTATCTACTGCTCCCAGAGTCTTCACCAAATGCTTGGCTCCTGCTGTTGCCTTTTGCAGACAGAAGAACATACAGATTTACCCCTATCTGGATGACTGTCTCATCCAGGCAGACAACAGGGAGAAACTCTTGCAGGATCTTATTTTTGTCCAAACCCTTCTAACCTCTCTGGGATTTACCATCAACAAGGAAAAATCCCAATTCCAGCCCACAAGATGGATAACCTTCTTGGGAGCTCTCCTGGATGCATACACCCAAAGAATCTTCCTCTCTCCAGAAAAGCAAAGCTTTCTCCTCCATTACTTTTCCCAGTTATCTCACAGGACACACCTCATAGCAAGGAAGTTCCTGAAAGCACTAGGGTACATGGCATCCTGCATCCTGTTGGTGCCCTTGGCCAGGCTACACTTGGGAAAACTGCAATGGTGCCTAAGAAACCTATGGTGCCAACATTCTCAATCACTGGAACTAAGTCTACCTCTGATTCTCTGCTTAAGGAGGGAACTCCTATGGCAGGTAGAAGTCTGTATCCTAAACAGGGATCTACCTTTTACTACCCTTCCTGAAGACCAGACCATCACCACAGATGCCTCAGACATGGCCTGGAGGGCTCATTTAAGAGACGCGCACTCAGGGCACCTGGGATCTAGCCCTCCACATCAGCCTGAAGAAATGATGGCGGTGCACAGGGCTGTAACAGCTTTCAAAGCTCACATCAGACCAGGAGTGCTCTTGATCAAAACAGACAACACCACGGTCATGTGGTACATCAACAAGCAGGGGGGAACTCACTCCTACCCCCTTTGTTATCTAGACATGCTACTCTAGCAGACAGCCTCAATGTTGGGACTACATCTGATAGCCCAGTACATCCCAGGGGAGCACAACACCATAGCAGACCACCTCAGCAGAAGTGTCCTGAACCTCCATGAATGGCAGCTACAAAAGAAGACCTTCCTCTGCATCATATGTCTCTGGGGGGCATCGGAGGTAGACCTATTTGCATCCATAGAAAACAGACAGTTGACCAGGTACTGCACCAGGGAGTTCCACCCACAAGTTTGGAAGGTGGATGCTGTTTCCTTCCACTGGGGCAACATGTTTGTGTATGCCTTCCCTCCCTTGCCAGTGATTCCCAGGATACTTCTAAAGATCAGGGGGAAAGGGCCAAGAGCTATCCTCATTGGCCTGAATGGACCCAGGCAGCACTGGTACACCTTCCTCTCCAGCCTGACCAAGGAGCTACCCATGAGCCTGCCACTCACAGAAAAACTGCTAACCCAAGAAAAAGGGTCAGTACCACCTCCAAATCTTCAGACACTCAGCCTATCAGCATGGCTTATAACCCAGAGGCAGATATCAGGCCACCTATGAGTAAGCAGGTTCTGGATATCATTAAGGAGGCCCAGCACCCAGAAATCCTACTTTGCAAAATGGAAAAGATTTACTGCCTGTTGCCAAGTTAAGGGTACAAGCAGCTCCCATGCCACTCTCACTTTGGTTCTAGATTACCTGGCAGAGCAGGGATTATCATACTCCTTCAAAATACATGCCTCAGATATCTGTTCATTCTCCTACAGAACAACCTGTGATCTCCCAGCCCCTGTTAAAACAATTCCTTACAGGGGTGTCACACTTCAGACCACCTAGAAGGCCAGCCACTCCTGTGTGGGACCTGAACTATGTACTGGAAAAATTGACTTTACCTCCTTTTGAACCAGCTGCTTCAGCAGAAATGAAGCACCTCTCTTGGAAGACAGCCTTCCTGCTGGCCAAAACCTGAGCCAGGAGGGTTTCTGAGCTACAGGCCCTCATGGCCATTGAACTCTTCATTGTCTTCCATGCAGACAGGATGTCTGTTGGAACCGTTTCCTCCTTTATGCATTTGGTAGTATCTGAAGTGATCCTTAATCAGGCTATCCATCTCCCTGCTTTCTTTCCCAACCCACAAAATAGAGGGGAAAGGATCCTACATACATTAGATGTGCACAGACAGCTTGGATACTATCTGGATAGGACCAAGTCTTTCAGAAACACTGACCAGCTGCTGGGCAGCTTTGCTCCAGGGGCAGAGGGGTAACCTATATCCAATCAGGCCATTTCTAAATGGATATCACACTGCATCCATTTATGCTACTCCTCCCATGGGAAAATACTTTCAAATCCTGTCTAAAGCCATTCCACTAGGGCAGCATCAACTTCCACTGTCTTCCTCAGAGGTGTCCCTACCAAGGATATTCTAGAAGCTGCCACCTGGACATCTGTTCACACCTTCACAAAACACTACTAACTGCCTCTTTTACTGCAAATCCCGGGCAGGCTTTGCTTCAGCAGTCCTGCAGGGCATAGTGGCTTCCACTTAGAGCAGTGCAAGCCCATTCTCCAACTCCTTCTCTTCCTTCCTTCTACCCTAGTTTTTAGCTTTGGGAATCTTCCCACAAGTGATGACTGCAACAGTGAAACACAAAGAACATAGTGCAGTCATGTACACTTACCATAAATGTAGGTGTTCGAGTGTATTCACTGTTGCAGTCTTGTTTCCCTCTCTCGTGCCCCCTTTTTTGTTTCCTTCATACCCAATTATACTCTAATGGCTTACCCCAGGTTGGCCTTCTGAGCAGGGCTCCTATAGGTTGTGGGCAAGAAAAACTGATGTAATGGCATCAGCTGCCTCCCGTTATAGCCCTGATGACCTGACGTCAGTCTCAGGCAACCTGCAGCTGACGCAGGAGGGATATTCTTTACTCTGGTATTCGAGTCAGCCAAGGGCTACCCTGCAGGGATAACCCACAAGTGATGACTGGAACAGTGAATACACTCTAACATATTCATTTATGTTAAGTGTACACAACTGTACTATTTCTCCAGCAGGTCCTGTTTATATCACATGCAAAGTTTAATTCTTTAGAATGGGTAATTCTGGTACTGCTTGTTTTGTGGATATGTAGGAGGTCCATCAGAGTGGGATCTGAGCATGCCCTTTATGCCAGACACAGATCTCCCCTCAAAAGCCTATAGGAGACAGAATACAGGGATAAGACCTTGAGGTGGTAAGCATAGGACATATTACTTACGCCCTGTATTCTTTTAGTGAGGAAACTCTATGGTTGTTCCAGTTGTTGGATATCTGAGCTGCAATCATCTGGACGTACAAGCTGATTTAATTACACTTTTGTTTGGACTTGCCTTGTTTCAGTGATAGTACTGCATTTTATTTGTTTGTTTCCTTGAATATTAATTGAATATTGTGGTCTGTTTGTCACTCTGCAGTTAGCTTGCTAGAAGTGTAAGCCACCTGGTTTCATTGGGGATTGCATCTCTTCTTTGAAGTTCTGGGTTTAACTGTAAGGGCGTTTCTCTTTGCCTTATAATAGTGTTAAGTCACATCTCTGTGCATTTATGTGTGCTCAGTATCTGAGCTGCTTGGCTGGCTGTGATCTACCTGCAATCATCTGGATGTGCAAGCTGATTTAATTACACTTTTGTTTGCACTTGTCTTGTTTCAGTGATAGTACTGCATTTTGTTTGTTTCGTTGAATATTAATTGAATATTGTGGTCTCGCTGTCTCTCTGCAGTTAATTTCCCACCCTCTCTCCCTGTCCTTTTTTGTAGTTTAATCTTGGTGGCTTTGGAATTGCCTGCCCGGGTTTATATCACATAATCTGAATCCCAAAATATCGCCATAGCACCATAAAGCACCATAAGCTCGAACTTGTAATTTTAAAATGTGATATAATCGAAAGCTCAGAACAGCAAATTTTTTCCCTAGGGAAAAAAATTGCTGTTCCTAGAAACACACACACAACACAAGCACACCAAAAAAAGTAATCCACCCACACATATACACTTAAAATTCTACTCCTAACCCTACACTAAACTGTACATACACTACTATCTATCAACTTACCTTAACCTTAACCCTAAGGTCCGTAACTATCGCAGACTCACCTTACCTACTCCATAACCCTAAGATCCTTAACTATCCTAGTCTCACACTCACCTTAACCTGGTTCGTTCGCACACTTCCCATAACCCGTTCTGGTTTTGGTTTCGATATTATAACATTCAAAGAAAGTTTTTCTACGTTGATGTTATGATATAAACCTGCCTGCCCCTGCTGTAAATTTGTGTTTGGACACTCCTCCTGGACCCATCTCATTTGCTCTTATGTACTGTCTACAGAGAGAGCAATTTGGGAAGGACAGCCCCTGTAGTCTCAATCTTCTTGCTCTGTTTCTTCCCTCTCCATTAAAAAAAAAATTATACTTTATTCAGCTGCTCTTAACTGTCTTCTACCTTCTTTAGTACCTTAGTTTGCTGTACTGTATGTTCAAGTGCCCTTATTCTGCACTTATTACTGCCTGTTAGTAGCCTGATTAAATTTGTCTGCTATTCTAAGCGTCTTAGTTTTGGTTTTAGCACTTGTGCTTCAGGCCAGTTATTTTACATTTAGGGTTTTTGTGAACAAACCCTTATCACACTTTGCTCTCCATAAGTCTGCAAGTATTCAAACCACTATGTCTGGACAATTCCCATTAGTTTCCCATGCCAGGCGGGTCAACATAGGCATATTGAGACAGTGTAGCAACTGCCTGATGTTCACGGGCAGTCCTCTTCTCCTAGCACACAATTCTTCTGCTTGAGAGAAATACATCTACATCAGTAAGCTGAAATGCATGTTCTCTCACACCACAGTCAGTACTCGTGACAAAGAGGAGATTGCCAGCATACATACAGCACCACCCACATCACAGAATCGTACACCCACCTATGCAGGGGTCCTCAGCAAAAACTTGCCTAAACAACAGACCCCCAAAACACACAAACATTCCATACACAGCACCAAGCACATCACACACAGCAGTCAGCTCACCAGTGTCTCACAAACACAGCCCATTAGTTGTAACAATAAACCAACTCTGCCCATAAGGTATAACAGTAAACCAAACATACTAGTCATTGGCGACTCAATAGTGAAGACACACTACACCCCCTCACCAGGCTCAACAAGAAGGTCACGGTCAGTTGTATTTCAGGTGCTAGAATCCGCCACATCACGCACACACTTAAGTCTCTCCACAACAGGTACAAGTATGATTCCATCATTGTCCATGTTGGTGTGAATGACAGCCCTGGGCTATATGAGGAGAGACGTGATTGAGCTCTGAGTATGTGCTCAACGCAGGTGTGACCCTAGCCCTAAGCAGCATCCTACCTTCACCAAGAATGATACCACAATACCAACACAAAATGATTGACTTCAACAATTGTCTTGGTTTCTGGTGTCTTTCCAAGAGGATCCAATATCTAGTAAAAAGAGAGGCACAGTAATCCAGCAGTTGTATCCAAGTCTTTAATCCACACCAAACATGGAAGGTAAAGAAACTGACTCCGCACATAAAATAAATAACGCCGCAACAAATATTCATTACGTTTTCGTCAAGAAACTTCCTCAGAGTAAAATAACCCTAACATGTCCATCCTATATATACATGTGTTTAAAAATATCCAATAGCTTCATCCGACTAATTAGATACAATTAATTAAATAAATGAGTTGAACAGTATTAAAGTGTGAGAGGGAAGAAATAATGTACTATAAAATTACATATGTTGTTAAAATCACTTACAAATGATAAGTAATAAAGTTAAAACATATAAGTATATATGAAAAAATACATTAGAGTTAATACAGGTTTTAAAATGACTTTGAATACTACGATGTGTTAAAAGATTGTACAGCATCACCATCTTGTGGTGAAATATAAAATTTTTATAAATATATGAATTTGGTTTTAGAATAGGGATAAGGAACACACTCTTATTCCCCATGAAAAAGGGTCATAAAATCATAATAAATATATTGCTCCTAATATAAAAATGTTAAAATATCTTATAATTTTGCAGATCTTAATTTCAGAACAGGTTTTAAAGAAACCATTTAATTCAGATCAGGGAAACTGCTGACATTGAAAATTAGTTGCCAATATAACTCTCTGTACTCCAAACGAGCTTCCCATGGTCCCCCCCCTAGGGTCTAAAGGAACCACTTCTATAACAAAAAACTGAAATTTCACTTGTTCACATACTAATGTGTGTTTGTATAAGGCATTATTAACATTTCCTTTCCTCGTATCGTAATTGTGCTCATATACCCTTTGCTTCAGTTTTACCAATCTAGGAGTCACATGCTTCACATACTGCAATGTATATTACACCACTGGTATTACAATTTGCAAAATCCTTTGTGGTAATAAATGTACCTCTGCTTTTCAAGAATATATTATCACCTTTCTTTATATTGCCACAATAGGGACAATTTAAACACTTAACATGTCCCTCTTTTATTAGTGTTGTGTAGACCATAGTTAGCTCCCTCTATAATATTCTTAATGTTTTGTCCTTTTCTATATACCAATCTAAGAGGTTGTTCAAAATTCAATTTTAGATCTGTTAAACTGGCAAATTTATTCCATTCTTCATTGTCATATTCCTAACCAGAATACCCTCCCCATTATATGTAGTGGTCAAGGCTGACTGGTACTGTTTACTAGCCAGTTGAATCTCTCTGTTTGTGTTTAATGTACCTGCTATATCACTGGAATTTCCTAAAATGGGTGAAAATCTAGTTATCCTTGCATTACTCACTTCACCAATAGCATTTTGTAAAAGATCCCCTTGGTAACCTCTTTCCTTGAACATGTTTGTGATAAATTCACATTCTTGTTAAAAATCATGCTCATCCGAGGTCATTCTACTTGCTCTCACCAACTGTCCTTTTACAATCGCCTTCTTTTGATGTGGTGGATGGGAGCTGGTGTAGTGCAAATATGTGTTAGAAAAAGTTCTTTTCCTGTAAATTTTGGATTTAAAACCCGTGCTAGTTCTCTTAATGTTCACGTCTAAAAAACAAAGTCACTATAATCAACATTGTAAGTAAACTTTAATAATTCTGTTGTACAAGAAATGAAAATTCTGAAAATTTTTCAACAGTACTGTTCCAAAAGACATATGTCATCTAAAAAATGTCCATAATAATTCCAACACTGTTTGAAATCAGAATTAAAATAAACTTGTTCTCCCAGTATAATAAAATGATGTTAGCATATATGGGTGCACAATGTGTACCCATTGCCACTCCTTATAATTGCCTGTAGTACTCACCCTGAAAGTATATCAAATTGTTCTTCAGAATTAAATCCATGAGTACTAAACAGGTGTGAAATACTTTAAAAGGGATACTATTTTTACTCTCAAGAAATTCCTCAAACCAAGCTAAACCCGTGTCATGAGGAGTACATGTGAACAGATCTATCACATCTAAAGTAATAAAAATAAGTATTCTCTTGTTTAGTGTTGTCTGTGTCTTAAAAAAATCCCAAGAATCTTTTAAAATGTTGAGATGATCCATCACTATTTGTTTCAAATGGACGTCTATATACTTTGGTAAAGGAGCTGTTAAAGAACCTTCAGCCGAGACGATAGGTATTATTTTATGTGTGGAGTCTGTTTCTTTACCTTCCGTGTTTGGTGTGGATTAAAGTACAACTGCTGGATTACTGTGCCTCTCTTTTTGTTTATTAGTTTGCTGGTTTTGGCACAGAGACCACTCATTGTGTTTATCTGTTTGAGGATCCAGTGTCTGCCTGCCTGGGATGACTTGGTTGACAGGCCTCAATGCTTTGCCAGAAGTGGCCTGTTCTGGATCTTGGCCAAGGCTCTTGCCTCCCCCATTGCACCTTTTTTAGGCTATGTCACAAAGACAAATCTTCCAACATAAAACATCTGTCAAAAAGCAAATTGAAGGTCATGCTGCTCAATGCTCAGAGCCTTAACCTGAAAATGCACTCACTGGAGGCTCTCTTCACACTGGAAGATGCAGGTCTGTGCAGTCACGGAAACTTGGTTTAGGGCTACGGAGAGCACCCCTGCCTTACCAGGTTGTACCTCGTTCGACACTTTCTGATCCCAAAATGATGTCAGAAAGACTAAGGGTGGTGGAGTCTCTATCTTCATTAAGGACAGGCACACTTCCAAACTGCTTTACCAGCATGACACACTGGAATTACTCCAGGTGGAACTGACAGTTGTCAAGACACCCATCCAAGGGATAACCAGTTATAGACCCCCCCCTCCATGACTCAGGTCACCTACTCCTCCTGTCTGGACCTACTTGACTCCATCACGGTGCCCCCTAACACCCTGATCCATGGTGACTTCAACTACCCCACCATAGACTGGGTGAACTATTTCTGCACTAAAGAACTCGCCCAATGATTCCTTGACTTCATCAATTCTAATGCAGTAGACTAGCTGGTCTCATCCCCCACAATAGGAGATAACATACTGGACTTGGGGGCACCCATGCTGGTGAGAACCTGCACCAGTCCCATAGTATGTTCTTCCCTGGTGAGATCAGATCCTCAGTGTGTCTCATTCAAAGTTTCTGTCCCACCGAACCCTTCCCCAGCCATAACCAGGCTAAATAACTTCTCAAAAGCTGACTACAACCTCCTAAGGGAGGGTATCAGCATCTTCACACCACTGCCCCCTTAGAGGATGTAGACAACTGTGCTGAACAGTATACCAGTGCAGTTACAAGCACCTGTACAACTGCATGGACTCGGCCATACCCAACAGAACTAAAACCGGCTCCACAAGGAAACACAAACCTGTCTGGTGGACATCCTCTATCAACAGGTTTTACAACAAAAAGGTAGAAACTGTTATCAAAGGGTAAAAAGGAACAAATTCCAAATTGGGAAAAACTCCCTCCTCTGCCTCAACAAGCAAATTAGATCACTAGTGAAAACCTCCAAAGCAAATTATGAGTTGAAACTAGCCTCTGAAACAAAGGGAAACCAAACGTCTTTCTTCAGTTACATTAGGAACCTCCATGGCAAAGTGCAAGTTTGTTCTGAACTAGTACTTAATGGTACCACTTACACTGATTCTGCTGACTTAGCCAACCTGCTAGCTGATAGGTTCAGCACAAACTTCACCCACTTATCACCTCCCAAAGACCCAGTCGACATCCCTAATACTTGTCCCACACCTCACATCTCTGTAGATAGTGTTAAAAGCCCTATCCAAGGCATATAACACTGCTTCCATGGGACCTGATAGTATCCCAGGCTGTATTCTGCACCATCTCCAGCAACAACTAGCTTCACCATTAAGCACCCTGTTCAACCACAGCCTAATTACAGGCTTCATTCCAGCAGAGTGGAGAACTGCCATTGTCATCCCCTTGCACGGAGGTGGTGCCACTATTGATCAGGAAACTATCGCCCCCATTAGCTTAACAAGCCTGATCTGCAAAGCCATGGAGCATATTATTATGAATCTCATAAACAAGGACACAGGCATTCTCCAAGCACTTGACCCCACCCAATTCAGATTCGTTACGGACAGATCTTGCCTTTTTGAACCTAGTTGACTTTTATGAGACTTTCAGCAAGGCCCTGGATGAGGGGAAGTCAGTACATACATCTTACCTTGATCTTGCCAAGGCCTTTGACACAGTCCCCATACAGGCATCATCAAAAAGATAACACAACTAGGTGCTAATCCCTATCTCCTCAGATGGGTGGCCAACTGGCTCACAGATAGGACCCACAAGGTCAAAATAGGTGCCACCACATGTGACAGCAGACCTCTCACTAGTGGTGTCCCCCCAGGGATCTATCCTGGGACCCGTACTGTTTGTCATCTACTTCTCAGAGGTCCAGGCAAAGACGAAGGGCATGTGGCTGACAAAGTTTGCAGATGACTGTAAGTTGGGTGCTGTCATTGACTCCCCAAATTGTTAACATACCGCAAGAGGGTTTCAGAGCTACAGATAACTGGTGTCAAAGTCATGGCCTTAAGTTAAATGCAAAAAGGTATTATACCATTCTGAAAAAACATGGCCCCTACACATTACCACATCAACGGCAACCCCCTAAACAAACAACCTGTGTTGAGAGACCTGGGTACTTGGGTTGACAACAATCTCACATTTAACCATCGTGTGGCGGCAGTGGTTTGAAAAGCCTTTTACTTGGTTCATCTCATAAGTAAAGGAGTGCATCCAGAAAAAAAGAGGTTATTACGTACGTGTACTCCTCCCTCATTAGACCTGTAATTGAGTATAACACCCTGTTTGGTATGTACCTCTTCAAACACCTGCACCAACTGGAAAGGCTACAGAAATACCTCAGAAAGAGAATCCATGGCCTCCAACACTTGTCTTATGCAGACAGGCTCAAATCACTATCACTGTACTCCGTATAATACAGATTGCTCAGAGGTGATCTGTGTCTCGCCTTCAAGGCAATATCAGACCCTGCCCTACAAGAGATGCTCCATATCCGTAAGTCTAACTCCTCACACATTACCCACTTGATAGGCCTAAATCTAATATGCAACATCAACAAAACCTGCTGGAAAGATAGGTTTGTCTCCCATAGGCTGCCCCATCTCTGGAATCGACTCCCCATACATGTCATAGTACAAAACTGTAAGCAAAGGCCAAATCCAGACAAAACTCCAACCTTGTGTAAAACACAGCTTTATTTAGTGCTTTCGTCAGCATATATCAAAGACTTCTTCAGGGTACAGCCATATTGAAAAAACACATGTTTAAATACCTCATACAATCAAATCATGTGATAAAATGACCCAATGAAAACCCAACCATATTAAATATCTAAGTAAAATCACACTCATATTAATTTATAACAATAACATGTAAACCTAATAACTGTAAATAAAACATTTAAACAATTTATTCATACATATAAACTTATTTTTTAAAAACCTATCTCTAAGTGCTAGCATTTTTAACTAAACCTTGTAAGAACGCAATTTCAAATAACTAGTTAAACTAATACCATCATTCAAACAAGGTTTAGTTAATGCATTTAACTTAATTTGCCAACAAAGCTCTCTAAAATCTAATTTGTCCTCCCATGGTCCAACCCTGGTATCCTGAAATATTTTTTCAATAATGAAAAATTTAAAACTATGGGATGGGTGATTCTCTGTGTCAAAATAAAGCACAGTTCGTGTTCTGTTTTTTTATGTCCCTAGCATGCTCGTAAATCCTCTCCTTAAACTTTCTTTTAGTTTTCCCTATGTAAAAAAATATTACATTCTTCACATAAAGCAGCATATACTACCCACCCAGTGTATTGCCAGTGAATTTCCCTGTTAACTTTATCAAGGTATTATTAATTTTGACCTTATCTGTTTGTTTCACTAAAGAGCATTGGGAACAAAAAACCCATGTTTTCATACCCAATGACTCTCCCTGTGGAAGACCAGTGCCTTTATTTTCCAACAGCTGTTTAAAAGTGAACCCACTCCTATAAACTGTACATGGCCTTGGACCTCATTTTTCAATTATACCATCAAAACTATGGAAAATGTGCCAATTCTTCAAAATATTAGATAAAAACTGATAATTGACTGAAAATCTGGTAACAAAGGAACATTCAAAGTCCTTGTTATCTGAAGTACCCTCTCTTTGATGGACATTCATGGGGCTCATCTCCTTGCTGTAGTTCAAAAGTGGTACTATAATACCCTTCTCTCTTTTAATACAAATTGCTTTCAAAAAGTTCTTTAATAAATCAGGTGGATATTCATAACTTCATTACATTGGACAAGAAATTGGTCATCTCTGGTGACCATACGAGCCAATCTAATAAGTTGGCCCTTAACTAAGTCTTTCTTTACATGCATAGGGTGATTACTTTGGAAATGCAATAAACTGTTACTATAAGTTGGCTTTCGATACAGGTCACTAATGTAATATAGGTTTTCCTTTTTTATGACCACGTCCAAGTAATTGATACTATCTGTACCATGAGTGAAGGTGAACTCCAAAATTTCAAGTGATACTGTTAATATACAATGCCTATCTGGACCTCGCAAAAGCCTTCGATACAATACGCCACTCGGGCATTATAGATAAGCTCACCAGCTTAAATATAAACTCCTATGTCACTAGATGGGTTGCAAACTGGCTCAAGGACAGAACCCACATGGTTAGAATTGCTGGAGCCATGTCAGACTCCAAACCAGTTACAAGTGGTGTCCCACAAGGCTCAGTCCTGGGACCTCTCTTGTTTGGTATATATTTCTCGGAGGTACAGGCCAACATGGAAGGACTGTGGCTGACCAAGTTCGCAGATGACTGCAAACTGGGCCATAATCGACTCTCCAGCCAACACAAGCATCCTCCAAAGGGCCTCATAGAAACAGACAACTGGTGCCAGAGCCATGGCCTCAAGCTAAGCCAAAAGTGTATAGTCATCCCTTTGGCAAAACAAAGTGCCCACAAATTACCACATAGGTGGTAATCCATTAAGTACAGAAGAAGTCATTAGGGACCCGGGGACCCAAGTTGATAGCAATCTCTCATTTGACAACCACGTGGCCAAAGTGGTTAGAAAAACATTTTATATAGCCCACCTAATCATGAAGGGAGTCACATCTAGATTAGGGGAGGTCATCGTGCCTCTTTACTCATCCCTCATCAGGCGGATAATCGAGTACAATGCCCCTTTGGGATGTACCTTACCAAACACCTGCAGCAACTGGAAAGACCCCAAAAGTACCTCACCAAGAGGATCAAAGGGCTCAAACAGATGCCATATGCTGCCCGGTTAAAGAAACTCAAGCTCTACTCAGTGGCATACCGCCTGCTCAGAGGTGACCTGTGCCTGACGTATAAGGCCATGTCCAACCCGGAATTAAGGGACATGCTACACCTCAAAAAATCCAAATCCCATCGAGCTACACGCTCGAGAGACTTGAACCTCAGCACTGAAATAAATAGGACATGCTGGAGGGACAGATTCATAACCCAGAGGCTCCCTTCACTTTGGAATAAAATCCCAGTCCAGGTTAGGCAGAGTTCCTCATTGACTCTCTTCAAGAGGAATCTTGATGAGTGGATGGGAGATCGTAGGTTTATCCCGGGTATCACTTCTGTGTCACTGTTAGACAGAGGCACAGTATACTAACCTCGAAAAAGGGCATAGCAAAATTAATTTAAAATGGGTGGCGAAAGCCAAACACACTCTGGCTAGGCTTATAAATGCCCTAAGGCAGATAGCCTAGTATGAACCTATGAACCTATGAACCTATGTAAAGTCCTGAATGTCTGTAACTTCTCCTGTCCATAAAAAAAAAAAACAAATAGTCAATGTAACGTAAATATTAACTCCATTTGTTAATAAATGGTGAATTGAATAAATATTTCCTTTCCCACATCAACATGACTATATTTGCAAATACAGGGGGCACATATCGCTCCCATGGCTACCCCTGTTTTGGCTACCCCTGTTTTTTGAAGGAAATATTGACCCTCCAAAAAACTAAAATTGTTTCTTAACATAGCATCCATAAGGGTAACAAGAATGGCAACTTGGTCATTTTCAAATAATGCGCTCTCATACAGAAATTCTTCAAACCACTCTATCCCCACTGTGTGTGAAATCGAATTATACAAATTTACAACATCCACAGTTAGGAAAGTGGCTTTTCTATCACATTGTACAGCATTAAACTTTCTAAGAAAATGCCACAAATCTATACAGATGTGCTCTTCACTTTTAAGAACATCTTTTAGTACACAATCTATATATTTTCCCATAAGTTCTGTCTTGGATCCATTTGCGCTAACAACTGGCCTCATGGGAGGGTCCACTTTATCCTTGTGTATCTTTGGTATACCAATGATACAAGGTATTTTCGGAAATCTCACTTGCAAAAATTCTAATAGCCTAACATCTATTATTGGTCCTTGATCCTGTAAATCCTGTAGTACAATGTTAATTTTGTGATAGGAAACATTTAACAAAGCTTATACAAATGTCTTCATATACTGTGTCTTCTAACAACAATACATTAATCCTGTTTAGACATAAAACCACCCCACCCCCCTTATCGGGTTTCATAACCTGAATAGACTTGTCATTAATCAATTTAATAAGCAAATCCCTTTCTTTGTTAGATAAGTTGTGGAAACAGTTATCTTTGCCTCCGAGCAAAGCTCGGAAATCAAAGTCACAACATTTTTTCAAAAAAAGTTAAACAATTAACCAAGGGAGGATTATATAGACTTTTTTTTTTACGAAACATCACATAATCATCATCATATAAGAAAGTTTAAGGAGAGGGTGTACGAGCATGCTAGGGACATAAAAACCCAGAACACGAACACTGCTTTATTTCGACACAGAGAACCACCCATCCCATAGTTTTAAATTTGTCATTATTGAAAAAATATTTCAGGGGTGGACCATGGGTGGACAAATTAGATTTTAGAGAGCTTTGTTGGCAAATTAAATGCATTAACTAAACCTTGTTTGAATGATGGTATTAGTTTAACTAGTTATTTGAAAATGCATTCTTACAAAGTTTAGGAAAAATGCTAGCACTTGGAGAGGTTTTTAAAAATTAAGTTTATGTATAAATTGTTTAAATATTTTATTTACAGTTATTAGGTTTACATGTCATTGTTATAAATTAATATGAGTGTGATTTTGATATTTAATATGGTTGGGTTTTCATTGGGTCATTTTATCACATGATTTGATTGTATGAGGTATTTAAACGTGTTTTTTCAAGACGAAAGCGCTAAATAAAGCTGTGTTTTACATAAGGCTGGAGTTTTGTCTGGATTTGACCTTAGCGTGCAGTTTTGTGCTGGTTCTTGGTTTGTGAAGTCTAACATGTCAGAGTACCTCACTGACCCTGTTCAAGTACAACCATGATGAGTGGATGGGAAACCACATATTTGTCCCAGGGGTTCCACCTTTGTTTCTCATTGACAGGGGCAACAGATGCTGACTGAGGTTTCTTTTTTGGGGATAAATCCTTGGCTAGGCTTGTAAGGGCCCCAGGACCATTAGCTTAGTAAACTGCTATGATTTATGTATGTGAGAATTTGAGTGTAGATATCTTTTCCTCTCTGTGTTCATATTTCTTAGCCTTTAAGCCAATTGTTTTTCTTCAGACATTTAAAATGAAGTGCTTGTTAAAGGTTATCCCTGACCAGGAGTGGAACTGTGGAAGGTGCAGGGCAGCAAAATGTATGGAATATGCCACCTCAAACCAGACCAGTCACTTTATGGGGAATGAGATTTCATTTAATAGCCTAGACAGTGGAGATAGAGTAGAATGCCACAATATACTGAATAATGGGCAAAAAGAACTGGTATATACCTACATGGAAAACAATCAGCACTTTAGGATTGTTTCAGAAAGTCGATGTGCATGTGACTGTCCAACTTTGCATTGCTATATATTTGCTGATCTATTATTTTGTATGTGCATTTCTCCTTACAACGTTTTATTCCTTGTTTCTTGACACTTCTTGCTTGTGCACTGATGCTAATATTTTTACTCACCTCCACAATAATCCAGTTTATTTTCAGTCATGCCCTTTGCCAGTTATTGCACATAAAGCATGTATATCCACAAGTTAACTTTTTTTTTTCTTTTTCAGGACCGTCGAATTGACGAACTAACTTTACTATTAAACCAGTATTTAAGGATAAAAGACAAAATAATAACTGCTCATGGTAAGGCTTTAACAATGCAGCACTACCAAAACTGTTACTTTTATCATAGAATTATTGACAACACCGGATGGGTAGAAGTCATGTTACAGATAATGTGCCGCTTACATTCACAATAGATGGGAAGTTTTACAAACTACCCTGGAATGCAGCCTTTTTTTTGAGTACTTGCATCTAGTGTACAATGCTAAATTGTAAATTATGTCGGAGTGTGGTGACAAAAGTTTGCACTCTTAAAATTTCATTATGGCGTGCACAAAAAAGCTGCCGTATGCAATTTTATTTTTTATCTATCATTTGTTGACCAGGTTAGTCCAACTAAATTAGTAGCCTGTTTACAGGGGAGGCCCAAGGTGGTATTTATTTTGCTAGGGGAAAACTTGGGTCTGGCCATTGTGGAACTTCCCCTACTCTTTGCAATAGGGGGAAGAGACTTGGTGTTACACATCCTGACTTGCTGTTTCCTGTCCAGACATGGAGACAGCCAGGAGGAACAGGCAGAAACATGACTGCTGATAGCCAAGGCAATTTAGAAAGTTAAATGTGCTGAAAATGAAGAAAAAATGGTAGAATTGCTACCAGAAATGTTTTCAGGCAATGTGGGAGCACAGACATCATTGACCACTGATGGTGAGGAGATTGGGAAGGAGATGGAGGTAAATGCAGTGGTGAAGATGGAGTCAGAATAACATTTCCAGAAAACCCTGTTAGAAACGGCAGAAAAATGTTATTTTAACCCTCCAGTCAGTAGGGTTGTTGGATGAGTATCTGGAGGGGCTAGTTAACCAGAGTGAGCCAGAAAGTAGAACTGCTATATTCTGAAGTGACATTATGGAAAATATACAACAGGGAGAAAAAAAAGAAGGAAAAAGCACCAGAGAAAGTTCCAGAAAAAAGTGCTATACTCAAAAGGTGGAAGAAGGAGCTAAGGAAAAGACAAAGAGATGAAGGAAGTAAAGAAAAAATATGTTTGAGAGAGCAATAAAATTTTAAAAAGGCCTGGACAGATATGAGGTATGGGACAATGTTATTGCATCTCTGGGATTAAACGCTGAAGAATTAAGAGCTTTCATTTTAATTAGCAAAGAAACATTTTATGACTTGTTTTTTTAAACTGGTCAGGCTATGGAAAACTTTTGTGGGGTGTGTGAAATGAGAAATCAGACTTTCCATGGTCAGAGTAAGTTCTGCAAACCTTTTTCAGGCAAACAAAAAAGAAAAAAAAATCTCGATTCATTTTAGAACTGATGTGCAAGCAAAAGAACTGAGAGAGTATTTGTTGAGAATACGTAAGTAAGTGGTGGACACTAAAATCTATCATGAAAGAAGATTATGGACTGGGAGTTGGGAATTTGGAATAATTTTAAAAATGGAAAGTGATACACATACATAGTATTATTAATGTACATGGCAATAGAGGTTTTGTGAGGTGCAGAGGGCAACCAAACAATTATTTTTGTGAAAAAAGTGATCATTTAAGTAATGAATATTAAAAAAGATGTTTATGTGGTCAGACAGGTCATAATGCAAAAGGAGAGAAGGTAGCACCATACTTATGTAAGATAGTAAAAGAAGGAAAGTTAATGGGAGAATTAAAAAATAAAGAAGGGAAATAAGTTAAAAAACAACAAGGAGAAATATATGAAATAAAGAATTATGTATTAGATTTATGTAGTAAAAAGAAGTTGGTATAGAACAAATTTTAAAATGGTGAAAAATTAAATAAGGAAGATAATGAATATTTATAGAGAAAAATAAATATAAATGAGCTGAATGACATTTTGAAAGGTATTTATGTTAATTCAGGTACAGTTTTGGACAAAATTAAATATAGTTATGTATAAAGAAATGTATGATTGGCAAAATGGTGTTTATAGAAGTAATAAATGAGTAACTAGAAAGCAAAATTAAGTATAAAGAAATTTGTACATATGTGATAACATTTATTTTAATGGTAGGAGATGAAGATGAAAAAAAAACTGGAGACCAATTACACTGAGTAACCCAGATTATAAAATTTTTATGAGAATAGTAACTAAAAGACTACAGTGTAAAATAGAAAGATTAGATTATCAAAATTTGTTTGGGAGAAAAGGAAAGGGAACTCAAGACCTATTGTGGGTAGTAAGGGAAGTAATTGATACTATTAATAAAAAAGTGGAAAAAAAATCATGGTAGGTGATGTCAGTAAGGAATATTCAGTATAAAGCATTATGGGAAAATTTACAAGCATACAATATAAGTGAAAAAATATTACAAGTAATTAAATCACTATATGAAAAGAATTATGTGAAATTGAACGTAAATGGTTGAATTGAGGAAGGTTTTAAAATGGAGTGTAGTATAAAGCAAAGATGTGCAAGCAGTCTGTTCTTTGCTTTAATCATGAACACAGTAGTAATATAAATTAATAACATGTCAAGTAAGGGTGGATATAGAATGATTGAGGAGATGCTATTACTAATAACGTATACTTTGATACTGCAAAACCACACAAACTAATAATACCACCAGAAGGAATAAAACACCAATCCACGAAGTATCCTTTAGCGCTTTCGTCTTTAATAAAAACTTCATCAGAATAAATAACACCATAACTAACCGTCCTTATATACATAAAACAATTAATGACATCATAATTAATTACCCTAAATACACAGTAATTGTATCACATTCATAAGTGTAAAAATGTTACATTCATAAATATAAAAGTAAAAATATCACTTCAAAATTCAGAATGTTTTGTAAATAAATGAATTAGATAAATATATTTATATTTGTAAGTAACCTTCAGCTTTTAATCTTAAAATAGAACTAATAGAGATGTTACAATTCAAACCTGGTTCTTGTGTGGCATTAGTTCTTAACTGCCACCTAAGTTCCTTAGCCTCCAGGTAGTCATTAAGAGGTCCGCCTCTTTCACCTAAAATAATTTGTTCTATAATGCAAAACTTAAATTCATGTCCTGCATTATTTAAAATATGTACAGCCAAGACATTTTTCATATCTTGTTTCTTGATGTCATAGTAATGTTGGTACATTCTACTTCTCAGTGCATTAATCGTCTTGCCTATATAAAAACTAGGGCATTGGAAACACTTGGCTAAATAAACCACTGTCTTACTATTGCATGAATATTTTATCTTATATACATATTTCCCATAATTTGGAATATAAATCTCAGTTCCCTCCATAATATGTTGACATTGCATACAAAAACCACATTTTAACATACCTTTCTTTCCATCATAACTATCCTGTGACTTCTCTATCATCTTTTTCAAGGTTATATCTTTTTTATATACAATGTTGGGTATCTTACCCACTACTTCTATGTATTCCTTATTCATATTAAATACATTCCAATTGTGTTGTATAATATGTCTAACCTCTGTAAATTGCTGGTTATATCTAAAAATTCCAGCTTTTTTGAAAGATTTGGGTACTGTACCCCCCCACTTGGTTGGTCAACTGCAGTACCTTTGCCTAATAATGGAAAAAAATAACCATTATTTCTCTTAAGAATTACTTCTTGTAATGTGTTTTCTACAAACCCCAAAGGGTAACCTCTTTTTACTAGCATATCAGTAAGGATGTCGATTTGATCCAAAAATTCACAATTATTTGATATCATCCTGGCTAGTCTTACCCCTTGTCCTTTTATTAATGCCTTCTTTTGATGTAAAGGATGAAAGCTTTCAAAATGCAACAAAGTGTTTGAGTAAGTAGGTTTTCTATATATGGTTGTCTCAAAACATTTATCCAAATTATTTTTGCTAATGGAAATATCTAAGTAATGTATTTTGTCTGATGAGGTAGTACATGAAAATTCTAAAAAATTCTAAAAATCAGTGCTTTCATTAAAAAACACCAAAAATTGTTTAAGCATGTCTTCACTGTTATTCCATAAAATAATAATGTCATCTAGGTAACGACCATAATAGGTCCAATATTTTGCAAAGGGACTCTTAAATATGTATTCCTCTTCCCAAAATGCTAAAACAATATTAGCAAAAATAGGGGCACATATTGCCCCCATAGCAACTCCCTTATACTGTTTAAAAAGCTGTTCTTCAAATACTATTACATTAGTTTCCAAAATTAACTCCATCAAGCTTCTAATAGTTAGGATACGATCATGTGAAAACCTAGTATGATGGCACAAAAATGTATAAAACCATTCAATGCCAATGTTGTGTGGAATTACTGAAAACAAATCCTTCACATCTATTGTTACAAAAATCAGTGTTTCATCATACATGTTCCTATTGATTTTTCTTAATAGGTCCCAAGAGACTTTCAAGATACAATTACAGTCTAAAAGAATATTTTTGAGTTGTATATCTATAAATTTGGCAATGAAATATGTCTTAGATGCTTTAGCATCGACAATGGGTCTAAGGGGAGGATTTTCTAAATCTTTATGAATCTTTGGAATTCCAAAAATTGTAGGTGTTTTCGGATGTTTCACATCCATGAATGAATACTCCTCTAAGGATATTTGTCTATTCATAAGAAGTTCTTCCAGTAAAATATCTACCTTTCTGTATAGAATATTCTTCTCATTAATGCTAATTTGACAATATGTCTCAGAATGTAAAATACTTAATAGTTTGTCAATATATGAGTTCTTATTCATAATGACCAACCCACCCCCTTTGTCTGGTTTCAAAATTCTTAAACATTTATTATTGCACAACTTATCTATTAACTCTCTCTCCTTTATATTAAAGTTTTTTGTTATTTTGTCATGAGTGTGTGCATTATGCCTTGTACGTTTAAATGTTTCCCTGATGTCATATTCGCACAGTTTTTCAAAGATCTGTATAATAGGACAAAGGGGAGGGTTAAATACACTTGGCCTTTTGTTAAGATGTGTATTACTACTTACTAATGGACTGTCTTTAAAGCAGAATTGAAAATTCAATTTTCTTGTATATAGCTTTAAATCAATTAAAGTATCATCCAAAGAAGCTCTATTGTTTGGGACAAAAGATAAACCTTTGTCAAACACATCTGCAACATCATTGTGAAGTATAGTATCACTGTAATTGTATATTTTAAAGTCATTGCTTTTGTTACATACAATTTCCACTGAACTGTTTCCAAAATTAAAGTCATTTAACACATCAAACTCATCAAATACATGCGTTAATATATTCTCCCCCTCCCCCTGTATTTGTTGTTGTAATAATTCATACCCCCTCTCTGGTTCCTTAGTCGCTCTGACCTCCTCAGAGGGGGGAATTCTAAAAGGTCAGGGTCAGTCTGCCCATCATCATTAAATTCAAAATCATTGTTTTCACTGTTGTCATAATAGTTTTTGCCCTTAAATTGGCTTCTAGGTGGGGGCGGGTATGCTCTATGTTGTGCATACTCCTTTTCATCTCTTTTTAGTTTACCTTCCTTCTTGTATTTTAAGTCAGCAATATAAGAATCAATACTTTTAAAAATGTTATCATACTGCAACTTCTTAACATCAAACAATAAGTCTGCTTTAATACTGTTGTTAATACTTTTAATTTTGTCAAGTAAAGTTACCATTTTCCTGTCATTATCTTTGATAAGACATTCCAAAAATTCACAACCATGGCGATTAAACATTTGAATGAGTTCCAAAAATAAGTCAGAGTCCTTGTCAATTCCTGTGGGATAACGCCATAATCGAAGCCCTTTAGGTATCTGTTCCCTCCGTTTGCATTCGCGCAAATAGCTGTTCTCTAATTGTAACTTTCGATAGTCTTTGCTTAATGTTTGAAACAGGTTTAGTTGTTTATCCAATGTACCATTTGCTTCGGTGTTGTTAATTTGCGCCGAACGCCATTCGCGTTCCCCTTCAAGCCATTGACTGAGAGATCTGCGTTCGTTACCGGAAGTGTCCCTCCTAGATATGCTCGGGTTACCAGAAGTCCGTTCATTATCTCTACCCGGAAGAGTAGGGTTTGAAGATTGAAGCCGTTGAGCTGGTGTAATACCAAACATACTGGAATCACCCTCAGCAAAGCTAGGGCTTGCGACCTGAAAATTAGAACCTTGAGGGTTGTTATTAGAGTGAACGCTGTCCTTTCGCTGGCTCAGCTTCTCCACAAGCTGAACAAGGTTAGCAACAGTGATGTTCAAAGTATTCAGCGAGGTTGCCAAAGACATAACAGTAGGTGGATCCGCTCCATCTACTACTTCCATATTACGCCAAACCATGTAACTGCAAAACCACACAAACTAATAATACCACCAGAAGGAATAAAACACCAATCCACGAAGTATCCTTTAGCGCTTTCGTCTATTTTTGCTAATATTGTTTTAGCATTTTGGGAAGAGGAATACATATTTAAGAGTCCCTTTGCAAAATATTGGACCTATTATGGTCGTTACCTAGATGACATTATTATTTTATGGAATAACAGTGAAGACATGCTTAAACAATTTTTGGTGTTTATTAATGAAAGCACTGATTTTTTAGAATTTTCATGTACTACCTCATCAGACAAAATACATTACTTAGATATTTCCATTAGCAAAAATAATTTGGATAAATGTTTTGAGACAACCATATATAGAAAACCTACTTACTCAAACACTTTGTTGCATTTTGAAAGCTTTCATCCTTTACATCAAAAGAAGGCATTAATAAAAGGACAAGGGGTAAGACTAGCCAGGATGATATCAAATAATTGTGAATTTTTGGATCAAATCGACATCCTTACTGATATGCTAGTAAAAAGAGGTTACCCTTTGGGGTTTGTAGAAAACACATTACAGGAAGTAATTCTTAAGAGAAATAATGGTTATTTTTTTCCATTATTAGGCAAAGGTACTGCAGTTGACCAACCAAGTGGGGGGGGGGGTACAGTACCCAAAGCTTTCAAAAAAGCTGGAATTTTTAGATATAACCAGCAATTTACAGAGGTTAGACATATTATACAACACAATTGGAATGTATTTAATATGAATAAGGAATACATAGAAGTAGTGGGTAAGATACCCAACATTGTATATAAAAAAGATATAACCTTGAAAAAGATGATAGAGAAGTCACAGGATAGTTATGATGGAAAGAAAGGTATGTTAAAATGTGATTTTTGTATGCAATGTCAACATATTATGGAGGGAACTGAGATTTATATTCCAAATTATGGGAAATATGTATATAAGAAAAAATATTCATGCAATAGTAAGACAGTGGTTTATTTAGCCAAGTGTTTCCAATGCCCTAGTTTTTATATAGGCAAGACGATTAATGCACTGAGAAGTAGAATGTACCAACATTACTATGACATCAAGAAACAAGATATGAAAAATGTCTTGGCTGTACATATTTTAAATAATGCAGGACATGAATTTAAGTTTTGCATTATAGAACAAATTATTTTAGGTGAAAGAGGCGGACCTCTTAATGACTACCTGGAGGCTAAGGAACTTAGGTGGCAGTTAAGAACTAATGCCACACAAGAACCAGGTTTGAATTGTAACATCTCTATTAGTTCTATTTTAAGATTAAAAGCTGAAGGTTACTTACAAATATAAATATATTTATCTAATTCATTTATTTACAAAACATTCTGAATTTTGAAGTGATATTTTTATTTTTATATTTATGAATGTAACATTTTTACACTTATGAATGTGATACAATTACTGTGTATTTAGGGTAATTAATTATGATGTCATTAATTGTTTTATGTATATAAGGAGGGTTAGTTATGGTGTTATTTATTCTGATGAAGTTTTTATTAAAGACGAAAGCGCTAAACGTATACTTTGATGATATTGTAGTAATAGCAAAAAATAAAGTCTGGATGGAAAAAAGTAATGAAACATTGAGTACACATTGACGAAAATTGGCTTAAGCTTAAAGGAGAAAAGCTAAGGATTTGGGTTTGAAGGTATTACGATGTGTGGAGTATAATGAAAAGAGTATAGATATTTTAGGAATAGTATTTGGAAGGACAGAATACAGACATGAATAATGGGATAAAGTTATTAAAGGAATCAAAGACATGATCACATTCTGGAAAATTAATAGGTTTTCATACAGAAAGAAACCATATTTAATAAACACCACAACAGGAAAAATAGCTTGTATTGCAAATGTTTATATGATGCCAGTGAAATATGAAAAAAGTTATGCAGGCGATTTTTTCATTTATTTGGGGGTCATGATTGAACCCTGTTAAGAGGGAAATTTTGTGTATGAAAGATCAAGGGGGATTGGGGCTGATAAATCTGATTGTGCGTGCAGGCATGCAGGCCCTCTAAGTATGTATAAAGTACTTAAAGGAATAATGAAAAATAAGATTTGACAGAAACACTACTGTATTGTAAATATAGAGACATTTGGGAAGAAATTGAAATGAAAAAATTTGTTTTTAATGAAGAAATGGAAGAATTTTACAGTAAAATTGTAATGTGGAAATTAAAAAAAGAATGCGATAGAAAAGAACAGAAAAGAACGGTATGTTAACATTATGATATCCTTTTATTTGGTGGATCCATGGAAAGAGAGCTACATAAGAAGAAAGCAATGATATGATACATAAATTATAAAAAAATTAAAGAATGCAATGAATTTTTGTGGAAGTTGACCATAGGAAAATTACCAGTGGGGGCAAATATGTCATACTAGAGAAATCAAGATAGAATATATAATAAATGTAAAGAACTGGAAACTACACAACATATTTTTTTAATGTGAGAGAATTCAAAAACTGTGGAAAGAAGTATGTAAACATGATTTGATTCAAAGTTATTTAAATTTTGAAATGTTAAACACTGATATGGTAAGAGTATAGGTTTTATAGGACAAGATCCCAGAATGAAGCTAAGAAAATGGACAAAATCATATCCATTGTAACATGGATTATATGAAATGAAAGACTTAATGAAATCAGATACAGTGGAAAATGGACATTGACAAAAATACTGGAAAATATGGTTTTGGTTGTGGGTAAAAAAGGGGGGAAACAGTGGAAATATCAATGTATAGAATGATGTTAATATATGTAAATATTGTAAATATGTAAAATATGAATTGTACATATGTATACAATTAAAAAAAACATATACTTTGTTGAGAGTGGGACCCATTTTTCAGGAGCACTGTCTGTTTCTATGCGAGGCACAAAGGTGGCCTGGAGAAACAGAGGCAGATGGAGAGAGAAGGAGATAATGGGGTGGCAAGAGAAATGGAAGAGAAAGCAAATATCATGACTAGAAAATGTATGCAGGATTCTGAGGAGATGTTACAGCAAAATCTGTTTGATATTGATAAGTCAGCAAATGAATAGTGTATAATTACAACCCTCCAGTCTAGAGGGTTATGGGATGATTTACTAAAAAAAATGGTGATGTAGAGTGAGCCAGAAAATGAAGGAGATATTTCCTGGGGGATATTATGGAGAAAATACAAAAAGAGGATGTAGACACAATCCTAAAGAATAGTGGTGAGATGGAAAAGAAAACGTTTGCAGAGAAAGAAATTAAGGCCAAAGAGAAGAAGCAGAAAAAAGGCAGAAGAAAATTAAAAATGGTAAAATAAAATGTGGTAAGGATTCAAACTAACAAGTGGACAGGTATGAAGTGTGAGACAGTTTAATAGCTCATTTGGGTATAAAGGCACACAAGGTAAGAGCATTTATTCATGTTAACAGAGACATTTTGTGACATTATATTTGAGGCTTTTTTTTCCAATGGAACCATTTCTTGGAGAATATGAAAAAAGAAAGACTAACCCATGAAATCTTATGTGATAAAAGCATTTAACAGGGAAACAAAAAAGGAAATGTGTGTACAATTTCAAACAGAGGTAGAAAGAGAGACTTTGAAAGCACATTTGAAAATGTGATGTAAAGAAGTACTAGACACTGAAAAAGTTTGATAAAGGGGTTTATGAACTGGTGGCTGAGATTGTAACGTATTAAAAATAGAGAAAAATATACATGTACCAAACATGGTAAATGTGGAGGGAAATAGGGGTGTCATAAAACACTGGGGACAATCCAAAATGTTTATACCCCCCCCCAAAAAAAAATGACATTTGATAAGTAACTGTGATAAAAGAAAATGTTATTTGTAGAGAAATGGGACATGATGCAAAATAAATAAATGCATTCAAATGTTATAAAATGTAACAAAATTGGACATTTATGGGTGGATTGCAACAATGAAAATAAGAGTAAAGGAGGAAGGAAAAAGAAGAAAATGAACAAAGAGAAGTACAAGAAGCAGCAGAAACAGAATAAAAATCAGATGAGAAAAAATACAGGACATAAAAGGTTCCAAAATAATTGATGAAGAAAATCTAAATTGGGAGGTGGTAAAAGAAAAGAATTCTGTTGGTAAAAGGGTAAAATAAAGGAAAAGAAGGGTTAAGTGCAAAAGAAAAAAAAGATGGAAAATAATACATATAGGTAATGATTCAAGGTTATATTGGTTAAGATGTATGACTCCGACACTAAGTACAGTATTTGATTCTCATCTTTGGGAGAGAAATTGGCTGGGCTTACAATGGCCTATTAAGAAAGCTAGCCTACGAATTAACTATGATCTTATGAAACCATGAATGTAGGGAAAATGGAAAGAGTGCTTTCTGTAAATGTGCATAGTCGTAAGAATATAGTAATATAAACAGAGATTCTGGAATGGTGTAGTACATGTGATGTGGATGTAATTATATTAGAATACACAAGATTTGTAACAAATGAAGAAATCTTACAGAGAAACGATAATCTGGAATATGGGAAATGATAAATAATCTGGGATACCTGTATTCTGTAGAAATACAATAAAATACTAGATGGAACTTTAGCAAAAATTGGTAGATTAACCATCATAGATTTAAAATGGAAAGTAGTGTATAGAATTATAACACTGTGTGCTTATTACAGTTGTAAAGGAAAAGAAAACTTGTTTCCTCAGATTTTAGACTATGTAGTAATAAATGTACATGTTATAATAACAAGGGACATTAATTGTGATTTAAGAGGCAAGCATAAAAAAGGGAACATTATAAGAAAAAATGTTATAAGTTGTAAAATGTGGTAAGTTCAAACTCTGGGATAAAAATTCAAATTCAAGGATTTACAAAAGGGGTGTGTATACAACTGAAATAGATTACTTTATAGTATGAGAAGGGGAGATAGTTGAAACATGATTTTTTGATCTTCTTGCAGTATGACTCGAGATAAAGGAAAACACAGAATATATAAAATAGGCAATGGTAACTAAGAGGATGGAGCTAGATGCCATACCTTTTGAGTTGCACAACGTAGAATGATTTTCTCACTACTGTTGCCACACGATGGTCAAAGGATAGATTACCTTCTGTGTATGTCCCCAAGTCCCTGACTACTGGGACAGCTCTTAGGGGTTTGTCAATATGATAGTTACTGGCATAGATGACTTCCTAAAGGATACTATTATACATTTCTTGGCATTTAGTTTTAGTCCATGGTTCTGGCACCAGTTGTCTATGTCAGCCCTTCCTGGGTAACATTTGTGTCAGTCAGTGGGTGATTCAGTGACAACTCCTAATTGCAGTCATCTGCAAATGTAGTCAGTCAGGCCATTGACATTGGCCTTGACTTCAGAGAAGTAAGTGCCAAAAAGTAATGGTCCCAGGTCCAATCACTGAGGGACTCCAGTTGTGGCTGGTCTCTTTGGAGAGGTAGACTTCCCAGGTCTAACTTCCTGGGTCCTGTCTGCGAGTCAGCTGGCTGTCCACTGGGTTTGTACCTAACCTCTTAAGTTTGTCAACAATGCCTCAATGGGAGATTGTGTCAAATACTTTGGTCATGTCAAGGTATGCAGTGCAAACCATTATACCCTCAAGCATTGCTTTGCTGACATTCTCAAAAACGTCAGTCAGGCTGAATAGGCATGACCCACCCCTGATGAAACCAAATTGGATTTGGTCCAGTGGGTAGTAGTTTCCTATGTCATTATTGATCATTTCCACGGTAACTCTTTCCATGGCTTTGCATAGGTCTGTAGATGGCCCACCTTTGTGCAGAGGGATGACTGTTCTCTGTTCACGTATTTAGAGGATACATTTAAATAGCAATTCCAAGGGACCTGATAGGTCATGTTTCATGCTATTTAGATGGCATCCTGGGATAATGTATGGGCCCATTGATGCAGTGCTCTTGGCCTTTGAGAGCATTAAAGACCTGTTCCCGTAGTGATAGTAGGGGGAGATATATTTGATGGTATTTCTGAGGTAGGTGAAGTTGGAGCTGAATTTGTTGATCAGTAGGTTTGTTGCATCTTCTAGCTCAATATAGGTGGCTCCATTTACAATGAGCTCTACACACAATTGTGTATTGCCTTTGAGATTGCAGACATAGTTAGCAAATGCTTTGTGGCTGTCCTTGGCCTGGGAGTCCAAACTTACCTTGAATATGGCTTTAGTAGACTTTTTGTCCTCAGAGTTGTTTAGTTTGAGTGCTTTTATCCAGCTGGGTGATGCACCTCCTAATTTTTGCCATGATATTCTTCCTTCTGTTATACAGCCTATTATTGATGTGATTCCACCAGGGTGGCTTCCTTTTTTCAGTTAGCTCTGTACTTCTTCCTATTGGGTACGGCTACCTCTCTGCAGCTATTAACATGCTTGTATGGTGTTTCTGTGAAGTGTTCTCCATAGGCAGCAGTCTTCTCTGTATCTATGGGGGGGCTTGAAATTTTGCCAGGTTAACACTATAAGTATGTTGGCCTTAAAGTGGTTCCTGAATATTCTAGGATTAGCTGGGGTTCTAGGTTTTATTTTTACTTCAAAGGAGACCATTTTGTGTTTTGACCTTACCAGAGAAGACATTAAACTAGGGGGTGTGCAGCACTCTCCCTTATTAGTGAGGACCAGATCCAGTATGGTTAAAGATGATGTCTTATTGTTACAAATAGGGATAAAGTTCATTCTATCTATGAGTGACACAGTTGTTGAAGCATTAATGGACTTATTTATTTATAATAAGAAACTTAAGCCTGAAGTATACGTTTAAGGATAGTGTACATCATTCTGCTCAAATAAGTAGAAAACCAAGCACTTATACCTGTCAACTGTCCAGTAGTTGCTGCATTTAATAATGTATCTGATGTCAATCTTTATTTATCCTTGAAGTATGGGACTCTGCTCCGACTCGTGTAATTGGCTCAGTCGTTATAACAGCTCGTGAGAACCAAAAGCTCTTGAGTTAAGTCATGACCCAGCATGCCTCTCTCTAGATTACCTCCGATCTTATTTGTTGCTTTTCTACTTGACATATCAGTCAAACTCTCTGAGCTAAGTGTAATTTCATTATTTTTTATTATATATTTTTATTTGAACCTTTTCTCTACTCCATTAACTTTCTTCTTCTTCTGTCTGTTTTCAGTGTTCTTGCCTACCATGGTTGGTAGTTTTTCCTGTTACACTGTAATCAGATTTTCCTTTGGTGAGTGAGTGTACTGTTTACCTTTTACCTTGTGGTTTCTTGTGGTGTCTGTTGTATCATCGGTAGCTCTATCCCTTTTGCTCCTACCTCTTGGTAACTGGCCTATATTGGTGGTACCCCATTTTCCCCCCTTTCACTTTCTTCTCCTCCTTTCTAGTGTGTGTGTGTGTGTGTGTGTGTGTGTGTGTCTTCTGCCATTGACTTTTTTTTTTTTTTTTTACCAGTCAAGATGGTAGATAAAAATAAAGGAACAGCTGGCTTTAAACACCATTTGTTGTTATTTTCTTCAGTAAGCCGTGGTGGATTTAGTTGGAGGGTTTCCTTATTTAGATGACTGGCTGTTTACTGCTCCCACCAGGCATCTGCTAGAACAGACAAGAGATTTTAATCTACATACTTGTACATGTCTAGGTATAATGGTGAACCATACCAAATTCCATCTAAGTCTGACTCGGCAATTGGAGTTTATAGGAGCCTACCTGAATACAACCTGTTGCATAGCATCCCTTCCTCTTCACAGATGGCAGAAAATAAGGTCCCAGGTAGATGTTGTTCTCTCTCCAATGACAACATACCTGCTCTAAATTCTACAGGCTCTAGGATCCATGGCAGTGGCCATCACACTGGTTTCACTAGCAAGATTTCACATAAGAATTCTGCAGTGGCTTTTAGCCTCTCAGTGGTCCAGTCCCACTCATCCCTTGACGCATCTAATCCGAATCACCAACCACTGCAAGAAGGACTTATCCTAGTAGATGGAATCAGAGAAAATTCTTTTAGGCTGACCATTTGTTTCACCCCAACCCAAGAACATAGTGACCATGGACACCTTCCAGATGGGGTGAGGAGCAATATCTGGGCAGAACAGATCTGAATATCAGTCTTATGGAACTGAGGGTAGTGCTCTTACTGTTGCAAGCCTTCCAAGATGCCCCTCATCTAGGAATGATTGCAGTTCAATCAGACATGTCAGTAGTCTGGTACATCAACAAACAGGGCAGAACCAAATCTTACCCCCTGTGTTGAGAAGCTCTGAGTGTGGCAATAGACAAGCTCTTTCAACCGCATTCTGATAGCAATGCACATCCCTGGGAGCTCGAACGTGATAGCTGACAGGCTGAGCAGATGCATGCTCCTGCCTCATGAGAGGTCTCTCAATCCTAGAGTGGCAAAGGAGATTTTCCATCACTGGGGCAAGCCTTGCTGCAACCAGTTTGAATCACCTCTGAACAACAAGTGAAACCGTTAACTTTGCTCAACCCCCCTCAGGGGGAGTCCCCAAGAGATGCTGTTTTTCACGATTGGTCCTCAGAACTACTCTGTCTTTCTCCACATTCCACTAATACCTCTCTTCTTGAAGAAAGCCATAAGGTTGAAGAGCAAGGTGATTCTCATTGTTCCATTCGTACCTTGCCAAGTTTGGTTCCCATTTCTTTGGCCTCACCTTCTTCAACGTCTGTGGACTCTGATCCCGGATCCAGACCCTGCTGTCCTGTTCACAGAGACTAGTTCCATAGTTCCCCATATAAAAAACCTCAAGCTTACAGCTTGGGTACTACAGTTCCATTGATTATCAGGCAAAATAACTTATCCTCTCCAGTTCAAGAAATTTTGTTGGCTTCCCATAAGCCTTCCATTGGGAAGCTTTATCACCGTAAGTGGAAAAGGTTCACTATTTGGGCACATGATAATGGAACTGATCCCTTTTTGGAAGCAGTCACAAAGGTTTTAGAATTTTTGGCTATGCTAGTCAAACAGGGAGCTTCTGCTTCTACCATGAAAGTTCAACTCGCTGCTATTTCTAACTTTCATGATGGCTTTGAAGAGCATTCATTAATCTCACATAGGCTGGGTAATGTTTTTCTGAAAGGAACCCTGAGGTTAAAACCACCTTATAGAGACCCGCTTATCCCCTGGGATCTTACAGTAGTTCTATAGTCCTTGGTCCATTCCCCCTTTGAACTAGTGGCTGCTTGTGACTTGAAGTTTCTTTCATGGAAGACCATTTTGTTGGCAGCTGTTACATCCACCAGAAGAATTTCAGAAATGTAAGTATTATCTTCAAGACCTCCTTATTTGATTTTACATATGGACATCGTGTCACTAAGAAACAACCCATCCTTTCTCCCAAAAGTAGTATCCAAAACCAACATTAATCAGTCTATTGATTTACCAGTCTTCCTAATTTTTCTAACAAGGGCGAATATTTTTTACACTTACTAGATGTTCACAGGCAATTGTGTTTTTTTTATCTCAGCCGAACTAAAGACTTTAGGAAGTTGGACCAGTTATTTGTTTCCTTTTCAGATCTATCCATGGTAAACCAGTTTCAAAGGTTACTTTATCAAAGTGGTTAAGAGAATGTATAATCTTTATCTACAAACCTCTAATTAATTACCCGTGGTGGTGGTGCTGCGGTAGCGTTGTCGCCTCACAGTAAGATGCTGTCCGGTTCGATTCTCAGCTAGAGTGTCTTCTGCGTGGAGACATGCATGAATTGGGCATACCTTTGTTGAAGGATGTGCATCAGGGCTGGTAACTTGGCATGTAAAAATCAACTACCTATCATTAGCGGACCGGAGTTCCGCTGTGGCGACCCCTAACCGGAAAAAGCCGAAAGAAGACTACTACTACTACTATCAGCTCCAGTGAGAGCACGTTCTACAATGGCAATAGCCATGTCTGCTGTTTTTTCACGCAAAGGCTTCCATGGATGAAATATGTGCAGCAGCAACCTGGGCTGCTCCACAAAGCTTTATCACTCATTACAGAGTGGATCTGGTCATCAAGGGAATTGTGTCCTTTGGTTTTATGGTGCTCAGTGATATCCTTTCATAAGTCCTCCCAAGATACAAGGTAGCTGGGGACTCTGTCCCATACATAAGTGTTAAGTCAAGACTGACAACATCAGTTAAAGAAGTTATGTACTTAATGTCTCATCTGTGTTGTCCCTCCTTCCCCCTCCTGCAGACTCCTTGGTGGAATGGACCCTAGTCCTGGTTACCTGTTTCATGTATGACTTTGGCCATAACCACTTCAATTGTTATAGGACCACTTTTCCTTGTCTTACTTTATAGCCAAAAACTCAATCTTAGGTAATCTAGAGAGGGGCTTTCTGGGTAGGGACATGATTTGAGAATTTTTGGTTCTCTTGAGCTGTTATAACAGCCGTGCCAGTTCCGAGAGTCTGAACCGAGTCCTATATGTCAAGGATAAATGAAGATTGACAACATGAAGATGGAACGTTATGGTAAGTAATAACTTTTTTGTAACTAAGAAATTTGTGACTTTTATGTCAAGAAAGAAGCTATAACGTGGTGTAATGTACATGTGCTGAGTGTCACTAAAACCATCGTAATGTTCTTTCACTGCTTTGTTTATAATGTCCCTAGAATAACCACCTAGACCACAAAAATACTTGAGGAAATCCGATATATAACTATTGTTTATTTTCATAACATCCAGTCACTCACATGAAACTGTATCATTGTGTGTGTGTGTGTGTGTGTGTGTGTGTGTGTGTGTGTGTGTGTGTGTGTGTGGGTGTGTGTGTGTATGGATAAGTGTGTGTGTGTGGTGTGTGTGTGTGTGTGTGTGTGTGTGTGTGTCTGTGTGTGTGTGTGTGTGTGTGTGTGTGTTACATAAGTGATTGTGAATTGTCTCCTTTTGTACTCGTATGTGTGCCCTGCAGCTGATGCCAAAACCTGTTCTAGTAACTTTTTAATTAATGCTGATTCTACCTTTTGTCCCCCATTATTTTTTTTACTTTGTCAGGAATTCTTAACCAAGTCAGCCAAGACTTAGCTCTGCAGTGTTAAAATAGACAGAGGATAAAATATATTGAGATTTGCTCTCTTCTCTGTTCAAGTCTTGCATTGCAATTATGTACTATGAAAGAGTAATGACATAAGTGCCATATGAATGCGCAGTTTGTCAGTGAAATCGTAGAAGGTTACTAGCTTATCTACCCAAAGGTCATTTCAAGCCTAGCCAATGCCCAGGCTTGTATTTGTTAATGACTTTACATGTCTAGGAGGGTTGTGGGCACTATCCCCGGTAAGAATTTTTGGTGCCCATCCACTCGTCCAGGTTCGTTTTGAACACGCACATATATATATATATATATATATATATATATATATATATATATATATATAAGGGTGTTGATGTTAATCTGGTAGTCTGAAGGGACATTATTTTTACTGAAGCGAATGATGATGCATTTCTTTTCATTCAGTTTGAGACTAAGAAACTAGTTTCTGGTCTGCGTAAGACCCTCCTGAAGTATACTGACATCATTTGGAGATTTCAATAATTGTACCCAGTTTGCAGTCATCCGCAAACTTGATCAACCACAGCCCGCTAGTTTTGGCGTGAACTTCTGAGAAGTATATACCAAGCAGTAGGGGGCCCAGCACTGACCCTTGTGGCACCCCACTGGTGACAAGTCTGCTGGTGGATGTGAAGTAACCCACTTTGATAGTTGGCAACCCCTCTTGCAATGAAGAGGTTTACATTCAGTTTGCTAATTTTATCAGTACTGACTGAGTGTGGGATTGTGTTAAAGGCCTTTGCCAAGTCACAGATTTGCCCTTGTCAATGGCCCTGGTCACATTTTCAAAGAAATCCACCTGGTTTAATAGGCAGGATCTGCCCTTGAAGCCAAAGTGAGTCATGTCCAGGGTTTGGAAGTCACGTACTTCTGTATTTATGAAGTCCATGATGATACATTCCATGGCTTTACAGATGAGGCTGCTCAGACTTGTGGGTCTATAATTCCCTGGGTCTGTTGATAAGCCACCTTTGTGGAGGAGAATACATGTTGCTGTTCTCCATTCTGCAGGAACAAAGCCAGTGGTTAGGCTGTGATTCAATAGGGTACTTAATAGTGATGCTAGTTCATGTATTAGTATTTTGCATGTTTAGAAAACAGCCTGGGATGCCGTCTGGTCCCATAGAGGTTGTGTTGTTTGCCTTGGACAAGACTTTAATAACCTGCTCTTTGGATATGTGGGATGGGGACAAGGTTTGTGATAAGTGTGGAGGGGATAGGGGATGAGGGAGTGAAAATTTTATCAAATCTCTCCACTAGCAGGTTTGCTATCTGTACGGGATCAATATGTGTGATACAGTTAGTCAGTAATTCGGCACATGCTTGGGTCCTACCTTTTAGGCTACATACATAGCTGTAAAAGGCCTTATGATTATATTTGGCTGTGATTGCTAAGTTTTTCTCAAAGTTACCCTTGGAGGATTTGACATTTTGTCTTATTTGCCTGTTGAGGCTGAGGAGGGTGCTTTGCTGTTTTTGTGTCCTCACCTTAGTTTTCTTAGACAGTGACTTTTTTGCATTTGTTGTAAAGTTTGCTGATGCTAGATGTCCACTAGGGTGTTTTTTTGTTTTGTTTTTTTTACCTGGGGCTATGGCTTTGATTCTGTGCACTTATACAAGTGATTGTACAGGGTTTTAGTGCAAGCTTTGGTGTAGTTACCACTTCCACCTGGGGGGTGGGGCTTGTAATGCATTTATACCTTCCCCTAGGAGAGTATAGTTTGCTTTGGTGAAGTTTTTAAGTTTGACTTCATCCTTTGTGAGTTCTGGTGTTAGTGCCAGTTCGAAGGCAAATGATTTGTGGTCAGATTTAACTAATGAGGGTCCAAGACTTGCACTGGTGCATTTGTTTGTCATGTTATTGAGGACCAGATCTGGTATGTTTTGTTCTTTTGTTGAGGTTTGAACAATTTGTTCCAGGGCATTTGAGTTAACAAAGTCGAGGAACTTTTGTGGTAGTGAGTTAGGGCTAGAGTAGGTTTCCCAGTTGATGGTTGCGTAATTGAAATCCCCCATGGCTAGAGTGTTTGTCAATATTTGGATTGACTTGAGTTTCGTCAAGTACATAGAACAGGTGGTAGAGGAACACTGCATTGCAGTCATAAAATGAAATTATTTAAGAAAGGGAAGCAATTTCTTTCTTAAATAATGTTGCTGTATAATAGCAATAACCCACCCCTAGATGTGGGTATCACGATTGACTTTGTTTGGTCATTCAGATTTCGCCCTTGTGATCACACTACACCAATTGTGTGCAACTCGTGATTTCCATAACCATTTTTTGGTTATTGCTAAATTGTATTACTGTAAAATTAAATTAGCAGCAATGTTATGTTTTGCAAAATGGTAGTAACTTTAAGCACTTTGATAGAGGCTCTGAAAGCACTGTAAAGAATCATTTGAGTAGATTCAGTGCATAGCACAGGTTTAACCTAATCTAAATTTGTTTCAGATATTTCAGCTGGGGGGCTCCCCCCACCTTGCATTCCTCATTGTGGTGGCACTATGTATGCCTTGAAACCTGAATGTACATACTCCAGGGTTGTACTACCTTAGAAATATGTGGAAATTCAAATTACCATATTTACAACAATTCCATTTTCTCCAAGACAAAGCAACCTCCGAGTTAATATGTACTAGTAAGGAGGACTATATGGGTTATTTAGAAAATCCTTTTTGGAAGAGTGATATTGTTCACATTAAATTAGAACTACAGTAATAGCTATTTGTAATGAATTGAGATAATTCTTCTGTTGTGCAAAATCTACTGCCAATCATTAGCGGACCGGAGTTCCGCTGTGGCAACCCCTAACTGGGAAAAGCCGAAAGACGCAACAACATTCTGTTGTGTAAAAGGTCACTTAAGTACCATTTCATTGTTTTATAGATGTCCACATACTGTTCTAATATGTTTTCATACAGATCATGCATTTGGTTGAGTTAGCTCCCAAAATCACATAGAGTGGGAAAAAATGCTGTGTTAGGATTTTTTTATGTAAACATTGTAGTGATATAGATGTACATGTCTGTATGAATAAACACACAAACACATATGTATATGGATATTATATTTTTTTGTATGTCTGTGTGTATATATTTATACATACATGTGTGTCTACACACACGTGTGTGTGTGTGTATTTATATGTGTGTGTGTGTGTATGTGTATATATATATATATATATATATATATATATATATATATATATATATATATATATATATATATATAAATCATAGAGTGTGTGTGTGTGTGTGTGTATATGTGTGTATGTATGAATGTATATCTGTGTGTATGTATATATGGGTCCACTTTACATGACTGAAAGCTCAAAATACTCCTGAAAACTCTTTTGACTGAATTTCAGAATACTGAAGGCTGACAATGCTGAATTGCAAAATACAAAATGGCAGTGTGTACAGTTCTTTAAGGTAAGTAGAGAGTGTATGTTCTTTCCCCACTGTAGTGTTTGATTCCGGGGTTAGTATATACAGTTTGGGGTGTGTGGGGGGCACAGCCCCCTACCTAGTTTGGTTTTATATTATCCGGTGTCTGTTAATAAGGTAAGTAAGTAGTTCTTAGTTTTGGAAAGACTTGGTAATTGGTGTTGTAAGTGTGCATTTTTTTCTTTTATAGTTTTCATTTGGTGAGACGAATTGTTGGTGATATTTGTGCAGTTTTTATTTTGTATTGTGAACCTAGGTTTTGTGAATGTTAATGTTATTTGTGATGAAATGTTTGGTATTCATGGATCTGTGCATTTTTTTGTTAAGCAATTCACAGGTGAAAGGAAACACATGTGTCTATGGCTTAACATTTTGTATTTTGCAGTTCAGCATTGTAAGCTTTCAGTATTCTGAAATTCAGTCAAATGATTTTTCAGTATTTTCAGCTTTCAGTCATGTAATGGACCCATGTATACATATCTATATAGATATATATATAGATATATATATATATATATATATATATATATATATATATATATATTTATATTTGTTTGTGTCTTTCAGCTTTTCCCGGTTAGGGGTTATATATATATATATATATATATCTAAATTTTTATGTCAAACTTGAGTTTTTGGAAACTCTAACTACATATTGTCAAGACTGTATATTTCATTCAAGTTTTTGGAAGGTTGAACAAAGCAAGAAAAAAACTGTTTTACATACATGTATGCAAATATTTCAAGCACAAGCATTATTGCCCTTCTAGCCTGTCAATATACCAAAACACTTGTTCCCATAATAACTGTCCAGGCTGTTAAAAATATCTAAACTAGTACTCGCTTTAATGTAATTTGGTAGTCTGTTCCATGCATCATCTGCACTCTCAGAGAACCAGTTAGTACATTCATTCCTGTAGAATTGTCTTCATAGGTTGTTTGATAATTCTGTAGTATTTTTTGATAACCCCAAACATTCCCAGAGATAGTTGACTCTAAATGTCCTATATGCCTGAATAAGATGTCCTCTTAGATTTCTGTACGAGACACTATAAATGTTCAGATGTTTTAGTCTCTTATAATTTAAATTTTCACATCCATGAATGCCCTCGGTTATATATTTGCTGTACTATTTCCAGTTTACTCATATTTGTTTTCTTACAAGGTTTCTATATTGTTATTCCATACTCAAGTTTGGGTGTAATGTAACTAACGAAAAATAACTTTATGATTTCATAGACTTTATAATTCTTTTTATAAAGCATATAGTTCTATAACTGTCATTAACCAATTGATTGATATGATTTGAAAAACTCAGAGCTGGATCCCCAGCCATATACCCAGGTACTTAAATGAATCACCTTTCAATTTATGTATCCCAAATCTCATATGCTTAATTTTTGATGTATTTTCAGGTATTATACTGCCGTACCCAAATGGTCAATTTAGTCAAGTTATTTTACAGACATAACCTATCTGTAACACATGTAATCAGTTTAGCCAATTTCAGATCATCTGCATATAAACTATATCACACCTCAGATAAAAAAAAAGTTAGGTCTGAAAGATATCTATACAAGTTTGGGCCTAGGTAGAGCCATGTGGGACACCCTGACTGTTACCAAGAATTTCACCTGTCCAATTGCTGTATGATATCCTGTTTGTAAGCCATGCAGGTATCCATCTTATCAAGAGTACATCAATACCTAGTTGTTCTAATTTATTGATTAGTGTTCTGTGTATGACCCAGTCAAATGCTAAAGTTAAATCTATATAAATGGCAACACAGCACAATTTTTCATTCATAGCTGTTATTATATTGTTATAGAACATCATAGAATATCATGCTTCCTTGCATCCCCCACACCCCCGGAAAATTATATATACCAACTCTGAAATCACACTACCATTAGGAAAGGCTGGATTCTTTGATCCCCACTGTACTATGATATTTATAAAATGCTTTAATTTTTCAGAGAGTTATATAGTTTTATATATGAAGATATGAAGGACCCTGCTTGTGTAATGCCTTAAACCTTTTGCCCTGTTAATCCCATGGGATATATGCAAATGACCTCTAAGACTATACTACAGTTTCCACTATGTTATTTTAAATGTCAATAACTTTTAACTTTTAAGTCTTTAAGTATAGACATGATGCAGCCAACCCCCTCAAGCTGTAGATGTGCATGTTTCTGCCTTTTTTTGACCTCGTCAGTACAGTATAAATGGTTTGTTAGGCTATACTTTAGAAACACAGAGCTTAAAATCAAACCTGATATCCATTAAACATTAGGGTTTCCTGCAAAATAAGTATTAAAGGCTGCAAGAAAGACCCAGCCAAGCTAGAGTCTTCACTGACTGTACTGACTTTGTAAGGTCAAATGGTTTTGCCCCAAATCAGTCTACGATTTTGTCCCACCATTAATTTTAGCTGTATCTCAGTTTCATGTGCTACAAAGCTGAAAGGTTATACCTAATGTTCCCTCTCCTTCATGTCACAAATTGTTGCGGGCACTGAATAATGCCCAAAATCCTAAATATGTTTAAAAAATGATATTTGCTGTGGTTAGGGGTTCAGATCCACCCCCTCTTTATAGTTAACTTTTTTGTTGTCATTGTATCCCTGGTGTCTATTGTTATTGTACAGACTAAATTTGTCAGTGAAAGTTGGATGGGTACAGGTCTGGAATCTTTTAGTGCATTTAAGGCTAGCTACCTGTAGTATGCATGGTGCCCTGTGGATCTCCACAACAGTGTTTTTAATTGTGTCTTTAAAGCATGCTTTGGTAGAATATTCCTGGTTTCTAATGATTTTCCACCCCCCACCTCAATCTTCAGTATTCTATTTAGTGTTTTATCCCCCCTCCGAATCTCCATTATGTTCAAGTGCCATTAAGACATAAGATCTTCCTGAATAGTTATCCTTGGTGTCTAGTGTTTCTCATACCTGTCAACCTTAGTACAAGAAAACTGGACAAAGCCAGACAAAATGGGGGCACAGAGGCCCAAAAGTAGGGACAAATTTTTAGTATTGCTCTTATAAACTTCAAAAGTTGCTAGAGTAACAGGATTTGTGTTAACTTACATTATCTGAAGGATTTCTGTCTGGAACTCAAATGTATGTAATTATTTAGTGACTTCAATCTTCATATCATCCCAGTGATTTGTCAGAAAACCACACATTTTATGAGTAATAGACCAAAAATATGAGACAAAAATCCAGACTTTCTGTGAAAATCTGGACATTTGAGAGGTATGGTTGTTTCTCCCTAACCCAAGTTTGTAGTGTTATGCTTGGTGTCTAGTAATTCGCCTAGACCAGCATGTGAACATTTGTTCCTGATGGTGGCTAGTGTTCCCCTGGAACCATGTTGCAGGATTTGCTCATTAGTGTATGAAAGTATGACAGCCAACCTGACTTGCGGATGTATTCACACATTCTTTACATACATACATACACACACACACACACACACACACACACACACACACACACACACACACACACACACACAGACACACAATCACCCATGCAGGCCCTCACATGTACACACTCGCACATCTCATAACACTACCTGTGCACTAAATTACTTTAATGTTTCTCATGTGTAAACTTACTTTTCCACACTTATGAAACTGTAAATGTTTATTCTGATTAACTATACTATTTCTGTGTCATTTATAACTGATTAAGTGCATGGTAGACAAATGTATAAAATGAAACATTTTCTAGCACGTATGCAAGTAAGATAAACTGAACAGGAAAGATAACTCTGCACCAAGTGCTGCTCCTTGTTGACACTGTTGTTCAGCCGTGCTGAGAATAGCAAAAAGTCATGCGTTTTGTTTGTTCCTGTCTCCCAAAGGACTCCATGAAATAACCGTACTATTACCTGGTTGTGTCATCTAGGCATATCTTCATTAGCAAAACTGTCTGTTTCCATGTAAGAGAGAGACAGTCTGTTTAACTGTCTTGCTTAAACTGACAGTCACCAAGTTGAATTTGTGGTATTAAAACCTACATCTCCATGGTGCAGACTTTTACAGCTCTATCATCTTACTGGAGTATTGTATTTTAGGCTAAGAACTTGAAAAAAAATAGATATTAAAATGAATTTGCTGCTGGATTGCATTCTTGTGTGTATTTGCCATAGCCTTTTTTTAAATTACAAAAACATGAAGTCCTACTGTTCTTCTCTTGCCTTATAGTACATATCCTAGTATCTTCAATTTTACATCCTTTTAGGTGTTCCTGGAGGAATTGTGCTTGGCAGCAGTGAGGATGAATTTGGTAGTAATTTACGGAAGCAAAGTCCCATTGGAGATATCCAAGTGGAACAAGCAAGACTTGAGGTAACTGATTAAACTTATTAAGTTGTATCTCTTTATTAAATTAGGGAGCTCTTTCCAAAGGATTAGTTTGAGGTCCAGCCCAGGTTTTATTGAGACCTCAATACCAGTTTCATAAACTAGGAGACAAATGATATGTGGCATACAGAGGTTATTGGTGTCTGCAATAGCACATATACAAAAAAAGAATAAATAAAAATATGCAGTCTTTATATACATGGCACTAACATAGCTAATAGAAATAACATTAAATATTTACAGGGCGATAACACAATTTTAAAAAAAATTGCTAAGAAGTGAACAAATGAGCAAAAGTAATGAATCAGTATGTACTTATATTCAGGTATTCCACAAGTATTGAAATGTGCAAGGCAGAGGATATTCTTTGAGACCTTGGATGTCTTTATAAAAATCAAGAGAAACACATTAGTAAAGTGTACAGAATGCACAGCCACATGTTGGCACATATTTATTGCAGATTATTTGGGATGTGTACCAGAGGATTAACAAAGAAAAATAATTTCAAAAGTAAATTGTAGAGTCTCAGCAGACTGCTTCTGCTTTGTTCCTTGTGTTTGCAAATTTTAAACCACATACAGCCCTAAAGTAAAAGCCTCCTGTATGAAGTGCAAAGCTAATAGTCTAATATTCCTTAATCTCTTGCCATTTAGAAGTAGAAGACAATGTAGCTAAATGCGAACTCTAGTTTGTTTCTTTTTTTTTTTTCTTTTTAGTACAATGATTATGGGCCACCCAGACAGCTATTAGTTAACCAAGAATCAAAAACTGTAAATGTTTTTCTGTCATCACTTGCAATATTTTCATAAACAGCATGTATATTGATACTTCTGTAATTCTGACATCTCCATGCAGAGTTACCCAAGATCGGAAAGAGCAGGTTCTTATATACACCTGAGATCTTTTTCCATGGCCAGTCTTTCTGAGATGAAAACAAAAAGAGAATGTTCATTCTTTTGAGCATTCACGGTTATGAAGTGCAACCATATACATATATTTAAAAATGTTTTTTGCAAAGGCATCAACATGACCACTAAACAGTACTTAAGCGATTAGTACCTTGCAATTTTCAGCTATTGACACTGAAATTACCCATGCACTTGTGTAACATAAGAGGTCTAAAACAAGAATGTAACTAATCTCTTAATTTAGACAAGTACTTTTTTTGGCATGTACAGAAGTCTCCATGAAATTTATCATTTAAGGACCACATAACAGTTCATTATCCAAAGTGCATGGCAACTCAGTGGCTAAGATTTCTGGGCTTTCTTAAACTTTGTTGAGGCATTCTCATCCAAGTGGCTTTAATACAATTTCCTTTTGTCACAGTTTCACAAAATTGGATGCAGTATATTGTATGAGAAACTGTTGCACAGTAGTGGGTGTTTATTTTTCACTTTTACCTACTGTATCATGATTCGGTTGATGTATACAAGTTGCATGGTATGAGGGATGCAGGGAGGTAAGTCTTGCCTGTGCATAAAGGCTGCCTTTGTTGCGATTTTATTCTTTTTTGACTTGCATGTCTGTATTTAAAAAAGGATGAAATGTGACTAGAATGAGTCAGCAATGCAGAACATATGGAAGGCAGATTTTTGCCTCACAAGTCCAGGATCTGGTTTTCAATCCTGACCTCCAGTTATTGTGTGTATATGTATGTGTATGTTTGTGTACAGGTTGCATGTTCTTCCCAGATCTGCATGGGATTTCTCTGAGAACAGTTTCCTTCCACCCCCACAAAAAAAAAAAAAAATGGCTTGGCACATGTGATGAGAAGAGTCAATTGTAGTTGTCAGGAAGCATTTGTAATACATTGTTTATATCAGGACAGTTGGATCCCCTGTCCATGAATGTCATGTTTGCATACAGGTACGACCAAGTATAAGGAATGCAAATTGATCCATGTTTTTAATGCAAAACATGTAGAACTCTGTCATTATAACAAGTATGCATGCTGTCATTATAGCATGTTTGCATATTTAATGAGTCTTGATCACATGACCCTACCTGTGGCATGCATGTGTTCACAAATACCTGCTAGATTACACAATATATTTCTGTTTGCTTTTGTGAGAGCTTCACAAAACAGGGAGTCTGTCTGTCTGAGGTGGTAAATCACACCACAGCCTATGGGTGTAACTACTGCCATTTTTGTCTGTCTGACCTCTGCAAATGACCCCACATCCACAAGTAAGTAATAGTATCTTATCGGACCTGGTTTATATTTCCCATGCTACATTGCATGCCAAGTGTCCTATTTGGATACTTATTTATATCTTTCCATGGAGGATTTCATTTTTTGTAGCTATAGTAATGGGAAAGGATTCATTGATATGGATGAAACTACTATACTACCAATCTTTGTTTTAGTTACCATGGTGAGGCTGTTGAGCAGAGAGCAAAGTAATTTTGCTGATAAAGGCTATATCACCTTAAGAATTACCACTGAGCATGGAGGTATGTTTGCTATACTCCAGTAAAGTGCAGTATTTTTATATTCCCATTGAAAGTGGAGCCAGATTAGCAACATTATCAGAAATGTTCTGCACTGCTTTTAATAAATGATAATATGGTAGGATGTTTTCAGTTAAGTGATACAAGCTTATTTCATTACAGACTGCCACAGTTGCTATACCATAGTAGTAGCTGCCTAATACAGCAAGATGGGGAATCAAAATCCTGATGCATTTACAGAAAGTATCAGTGTCACAGTAGATAACATACATAGAGCAGTGTGAGGGGGATGCTGCACTTTTGAGTCTGTCATCCTTTGGATGAGATGTTAAACCATAGCCTATTCTGACTGAGTTGGTGGTAGCTCAGGTGGATGTACAAGATACTGCGGTACCCATCAAAAAGTGTAGGGAAAGTTCCCATATAGTGTGCCCAAATTTCACTACTAGTATAAATACCATCATAGGTCTCCCCTTAACAGAGGCTTCTAGCCTAGTGGGACTAATATGGTCAACAGAGAATAAATAAAAATCGTCTAGTCATGTGTATTCTTATGTTTTTGACTATATTATAATGACCTGTGGTTAAATGTCCGATATTCTTTGATGGTCTTTTATTTCTCTTCACAAATTAGAGGTTGTCAAGGGGATCTTCCTCCTCGGTATTCTCCCATCCTTCATTGTCGAGGGGATCATCTCCCACAGTCGTATTGCATCCTTCCTCACCCTGCAGGCTCGAGTTCAGGTACTTCTTGAATAATTTATAAACTGGTTATCAAACTGCAGTTTTTATTTGTGTTTTTTTTTAAATACAGTTTCTGTTTATATTTTCTGATAAAAAACATTGTATAGATGGAGGAATGCTAGTTACTTTTATGGGTGCCAGGCAGAGGAATATTTATGAATTTTTCATTACAGGAACATCAGTAAACTTAAATAGCTGTTTCTTTCATATTTTGCTAGAACTTTTTACTGAGGTTTTATTTTATATTTTACATTGTACAGCAACAATGTTCAGGTACCTTCAGAAGTCTCTTCTCATTCACATGAGAGTAACGGAATCAAACAAAAGTAAGTTAATACCTTTTTATTTCTTAATGACTCATTTCTGTTTTACAAAGGAAAATTAGATTGTTGCATTTTGCAACCTTTGGTGGACTTTATCTGCAATATTTGATCTTTCTGCAGTTTCTTCATTGTGGTTTAATGTAAAAATTTTGTATTGCAGCATATTTAATTTTAGACTGATAAGTTCTTGCCATGCTTACAGCCAAAGGAGACCAACAGGAAAGTCTGTCATGTCATCCAGCTGTGGAGGGAGAAGGGATACCAGCAGTGTGCCCCCGTATATTTAATGTGACATTGAAGTATATGAGGATGAGGGATACCAGCAGTGTGCCCCCGTATATTTAATGTGACATTGAAGTGTATGAGGATGAGGGATACCAGCAGTGTGCCCCCGTATATTTAATGTGACATTGAAGTATATGAGGATGAGGGATATCAGCAGTGTGCCCTCATATATTTAATGTGACATTGAAATATATGAGGATGAGGGATACCAGCAGTGTGCCGCTGTATATTTAATGTGACATTGAAGTATATGAGGATGAGGGATATCAGCAGTGTGCCCCCGTATATTTAATGTGACATTGATGTATATGAGGATGAGGGATACCAGTAGTGTGCCCCCATATATTTAATGTGACATTGAAGTATATGAGGATGAGGGATACCAGCAGTGTGCCCCCGTATATTTAATGTGACATTGAAGTATATGAGGATGAGGGATACCAGCAGTGTGCCCCCGTATATTTAATGTGACATTGATGTATATGAGGATGAGGGATACCAGCAGTGTGCCCCCATATATTTAATGTGACATTGATGTATATGAGGATGAGGGATACCAGCAGTGTGCCCCCGTATATTTAATGTGACATTGAAGTATATGAGGATGAGGGATACCAGCAGTGTGCCCCCGTATATTTAATGTGACATTGATGTATATGAGGATGAGGGATACCAGCAGTGTGCCCCCTTATATTTAATGTGACATTGAAGTATATGAGGATGAGGGATACCAGCAGTGTACCCCCTTATATTTAATGTGACATTGAAGTATATGAGGATGAGGGATATATACCACGAGAGGAGAGGTTCTTGGCCCAGAAATTGTAGTTTTTGACCATTTGGACAGTTTTTGTTTAAATACCATGTGCTTTATTTTTACTATGTAGATTGAAGTGTATGAGGATACAGCAGCCTTTTTAATGTGACATTAGAAGAAGACTTTGTGTGATTAATATACATGAGTATGATGAGG